>NW_023996696.1:17500-35569 GCF_015586225.1 Lucilia sericata | reverse complement strand
TAAAGAACATAACAGCCACTATGGCTACTTGGACCATGGGATTTACAATTTGTATGACACATTTAACTTGTGTATGCTTTTATTGTTATTATTTTGTGTTCATAAAAGTTGACTTTTAATAATAGTAATATTTGTATGAAGGAATCTGAGCTTGTGGCTGTTTGGGGTAAAGAATTCTATATTGTAAAAGTATCTTTGAGTATGAGAAATGTAAATATTTGCTAAATACTTTTGTTTTGTATCTTTCATTGCTTCTATTTACAAGCATTTTATTGTCTATCGTTATCGTTAACATTATGTTGTCATTGTAAATTTTTATATGTATTTATATTTTCTTCCAGTATTGAATTTGTTATAAAAATCTTTTTCTTACACATGATTAACTTTTTATGTATCAAATACAGTATTGATTTTTTCCAGTAATCGGAAATACAGAATTAGTTTGACTAAATCGCAAATCGCTTTTTAATACCTTCTACTATTGATTTTGTGGCCACTTGTATCAATAATAAACTAAAAATTACACTTTTCCAACTCATTTTAATTATTTTCCAATCTTTAAATTTAAGATATGATTTTTTATAATTTCCTTATTTCTCGAAACCGTACAACCATTTAACCGACAAACGTCTAAATTTATACTGATTGTTAATGAACTTTTATTAATTTTTCCACTTCAAATCAAATTTCAATAAAAGAATCTTTAGATGTTGTTCTTTTTCTTCTTATTACCAAAAACATATTGAAGAACTTGATATTTGTCTTTTTAAAGAACATAAATGCGAAAAAAGGAATTGCCAATTTTAACTGATAAAATCGGCTGCTTTTTGTCATGTAAACGGTCAATAAACAGATACGGGTATTGAAAAGTAGTTGTTATAAAAAAAATTATTAAGAATACTGAAAATTAAAAGTTACCATTAACAAAAAGAGTAATAGGAAAAAATATTTTATCAGTGTTAATAGCAATTTACATTTTTTAGTGTATTAGAAATGAAAAAATGACTATAAAGGTAATGATATCAATAAGGAATATTCAAGCATTTACATATAACTGTGATTAGTTTTTTCTACTACTTACTCAAACTACTAGAACATTTAAATATATCTTAGTAAATATTGGTTTAATACAATTCCAGTTCAGTTCTGTTCAGTTTCTAGTTCAGTTTATCTATTTCAGTTCTAGTTCAGTTCTAGTTAGTTCTAGTTCAGTTTCTAGTTCAGTTCTCGTTCAGTTCTAGTTTCAGTTCTTCTAGTTTCATTTCTAGTTCAGTTCTAGTTCGTTCTAGTTCAGTTCTAGTTCAGTTCTAGTTCAGTTCTAGTTCAGTTCTAGTTCAGTTCTAGTTCAGTTCTAGTTCAGTTCTAGTTCAGTTCTAGTTCAGTTCTAGTTCAGTTCTAGTTCAGTTCTAGTTCAGTTCTAGTTCAGTTCTAGTTCAGTTCTAGTTCAGTTCTAGTCAGTTCTAGTTCAGTTTAGTTTCAGTTCTAGTTCAGTTCTAGTTCAGTTCTAGTTCAGTTCTAGTTCAGTTCTAGTTCAGTTCTAGTTCAGTTCTAGTTCAGTTCTAGTTCAGTTCTAGTTCAGTTCTAGTCAGTTCTAGTTCAGTTCTAGTTCAGTTCTAGTTCAGTTCTAGTTCAGTTCTAGTTCAGTTCTAGTTCAGTTCTAGTTCAGTTCTAGTTCAGTTTCTAGTTCAGTCTAGTTCAGTCAGTTCTAGTTCGTTCTAGTTACAGTTCTAGTTCAGTTCTAGTTCAGTTCTAGTTCAGTTCTAGTTCAGTTCTAGTTCAGTTCTAGTTCAGTTCTAGTTCAGTTCTAGTTCAGTTCTAGTTCAGTTCTAGTTCAGTTCTAGTTCAGTTCTAGTTCAGTTCTAGTTCAGTTCTAGTTCAGTTCTAGTTCAGTTCTAGTTCAGTTCTAGTTCAGTTCTAGTTCAGTTCTAGTTCAGTTCTAGTTCAGTTCTAGTTCAGTTCTAGTTCAGTTCTAGTTCAGTTCTAGTTCAGTTCTAGTTCAGTTCTGGTTCAGTTCTAGTTCAGTTCTAGTTCTGTTCTAGTTCAGTTCTTGTTCAGTTCTAGTTCAGTTCTAGTTCAGTTCTAGTTCATTTCTAGTCCAGTTCTAGTTCAGTTCTTTTTCAGTTCTAGTTCAGTTCTAGTTCAGTTCTAGTTCAGTTCTAGTTCAGTTCTAGTTCAGTTCTAGTTCAGTTCTAGTTCAGTTCTAGTTCAGTTCTAGTTCAGTTCTAGTTCAGTTCTAGTTCAGTTCTAGTTCAGTTCTAGTTCAGTTCTAGTTCAGTTCTAGTTCAGTTCTAGTTCAGTTCTAGTTCAGTTCTAGTTCAGTTCTAGTTCAGTTCTAGTTCTGTTCTAGTTCATTTCTAGTTCAGTTCTAGTTCAGTTCTAGTTCAGTTCTAGTTCAGTTCTAGTTCAGTTCTAGTTCAGTTCTAGTTCAGTTCTAGTTCAGTTCTAGATCAGTTCTAGTTCAGTTCTAGTTCAGTTCTAGTTCAGTTCTAGTTCAGTTCTAGTTCAGTTCTAGTTCAGTTCTAGTTCAGTTCTAGTTCAGTTCTGGTTCAGTTCTAGTTCAGTTCTAGTTCAGTTCTAGTTCAGTTCTAGTTCAGTTCTAGTTCAGTTCTAGTTCAGTTCTAGTTCAGTTCTAGTTCAGTTCTAGTTCAGTTCTAGTTCAGTTCTAGTTCAGTTCTAGTTCAGTTCTAGTTCAGTTCTAGTTCAGTTCTAGTTCAGTTCTAGTTCAGTTCTAGTTCAGTTCTAGTTCAGTCCTAGTTCAGTTCTAGTTCAGATCTAGTTTAGTTCTAGTTCAGTTCTAGTTTAGTTCCTGCAAGAGGGGACAAGACAATTCGTGAGTAAATGAAGTGCTACATATTTCTCTCAATATAATATATAAACATGCTTACCATTTTAGGGTTAAATTTTCCATAAAATGCTGTACAGTGAGTCATATTTTTTAATATTTATTTTTTGAAGAAAAAACATGTTTTTATTTAATTGTCATTTGTTTTTTTTAGTTGTTGTTGCTAAACATTAATTTACAAGTATGTACGTTCTTTTTGTTGATTTTGTTTTCTTTGATTATTGCAAATATTTTTTATTTAATTTTTTTAGTTTTTTGTTAAATATTTTTTGTTTTTTTACTAACAATTTTATTGTTCTAACAATTGCTTTAAATGTATGAGTGTTTTTCATGATTCTTTCAATACTAACATTTAGTTTTTTTTAACGGTTTTTCCTAAGATTATTTTATTCAGCTTAAATTTTGTATTAAGAAAAATAAAAATTTTTTGTTTTTTTAAATTATAAGAAAAATTAATGAAAATGTTTTTTTTTTCTAATGAAATGTGTTTGGTGTTTTTTTAATATTTTTATTTTAATTAATATTAATTGTATTTTTTAATAAAAAAGGCATTTAGGTGAATATTATATTTGGTTTTTTTTTGTTTAAATACTTTTTTGAAACTTATTTTTGTTTAACATTGTCTTGGAATTGTTTGTAGTGTTGTTTTATAAAATTGTTGTTTTTGTTTTTTTTTTTTTGTTTGTTTTGAAAATAAGTACAAATTTATTTTGTTTTTAAGTTTTAGTGGTTATTATTCTTAAATATATATTTAAAATATAAATAATTATTATATAGTAATATAAATAACTTAAATAGTTTAAAGCATTGTATTTCTATTTTTTTAATAATTCTGGGTAAAATTTAACTGTTATAACAGTTAACTTTCACTAATAATACCTTTCAGAGGTTATTATTTTCAAATTCATTAAACCAGTGACTTTTACAAGTCCTTGGGTACAGTTTGAAAAAATTCGTCCCGGCCGAATATTTTAAATTATTTTTTTAAACTTTTTATTACTTTTTTTTTATAAAATTTAATATTCTAATAAAATTTGCATAAATATTTAATTTGTTAATCCATTATAACCAAAAAACTAAATTGCTTAATATTTCACTTCAAGCTAACACATTGCTCTTAAAAATTTTTTCCTACTCCGATTTTAATATTCTCTACAATAAGGCCTATTTACACATATGTACTCACACTTAACTTCATAATATATATTTTTTTATTTAACATTTATATACATTAAACTTAAGAAATTATAAAAATAACAAATATAAATCATAAACATATTTAACCACTCGTTTATTTTCGAAAACTACTCTATAGTTTCAAAACTTTCACCACAGCCTAAAGATCATATATTGTACAGGAACTACTAGTATTACGGCCATAAGCCAGGAACCACTAGCACCTATCATTAAAGCACCATTACAGTTGTCTGTATAACAATTGGAACAGTGAAATTGTTCTGCATCATTTTGTTGTTGCACCATACGACGTCCATTATTGTTATTATTATTATTGTTCATATTACTTTGAGTCAAACGATTATCACCTGCCGGCGGAAGATTTAATTTTGAGCGTAATATTTGACAGGCATCCGATTCTCCTGCACTTAGTTGACAAAATCTGGCCGTTACCATTTTGTTGGTGTTTGCTTTTTAGGGTTAAACGAAAAAAATTACATTTGATTAATGGTTATACTAAACTATACTTACGATCTTTGGCCACGACTTTTTGACAATTCATTTGTGGACTTCGATTGGCTCCCGTATCGAAATAGGCAATTTTATTTAGTTCAAAAAGCCAAGTATCAATGGATTTCATTTTTTCTAGGGTACATTCCTGAAAGAAGAAATAAGAGAAAAGTAATTTTTTTAATGAAAATATAAACAAACTCTATAGTCTCATTTTCTTGACTATAAACCGACTTTTTATAGTCTCGACTTTAGACAGACTATAGTCTCGACTTTAGATAGACTATATTCTAAACAGACTATAGACTCGGCTATAGACATACTATAGTTTCGACAGTAGACAGACCATAGTTTCGATTATAGACAGACTCTAGTCTTGACTATTGATTAACTGAGGGCTCGACTATAAACAAACTATAGTCTCGAACATAGGTAGTCTACAGTCTCGACTTTAGACAAACAATAGACTCATATATAGAGAGACTATAGAATCGATTATAAACAGATTAAAGTCTCGACTATAGACAGACTGTAGAAAGACTATAGTCTTGGTTATAGTCAGACTATAGTCTCCACTATATACAGAGAATAGTATTGACTGTTGACAAATTATAATCTCGACTATAGACAGACTATAGTCTATAATATAAACTGTCTTAACTATAGTCAGACTGTAATCTCGACTATAGACAGACCATAGTCTCGACTATAAACAGTCTTGACTATAGACTATAGTCTCGACTATAAACAGACTATAGACAGTCTCAACTATAAATAGACTATAAACAGACTTTAGTCTTGACTATAGATATAATATAGTCTCGACTAAAGAAAGACCATAGTGTCGACTATAAACAGACTGTAGTCTCGACTATAGACAGACTATAATCTCGACTATAGACAAAATATAGTTTTGACTAAAGACAGACTATAGTCGCGAACATAGACAGAACATAGTCTCAACTATAAACAGACTATAATCTCGATTACAAACAGACTAAAGTCTCGACTATAGACAAACCATAGTCTCGACTAAAGACAGACCATAATATCGACTAAAGACAGAGCATAGTCTCGACTATAAATATACTATAGTCGCGGCTTCAGACAGATCATAGTCTCAACTATAAATAGACTATAAACAGACTTTAGTCTTGACTATAGACATACTATAGTCTCGACTAAAGGCAGACCATAGTCTCTACTATAAACAGACTATAGTCGCGACTATAGACAGACCACAGTCTCAATTATAAACAGACTATAGTCTCGACAATATATAGACTATAGTCTCGACTATAGACAGACCATAGCCTCCACTATAAACAGACTAAAATCTCGACCATAAACAGATTATAAACAGACTGTAGTCTCGACTATAGACAGACTATAATCTCGACTATAGATAGACTTTAGTCTCGACTATAAACAGACTATAGTCCCGAGTAGTGCTGTAATATTCTACTACTTTTGATTACTCAATACTACTCAATACTTTTCGTTTGGGTACTCAATACTACTCGATACTTTTAACGGTTTTATTTTAAATTAAAAACGAGGAATTTTTCCTTTTTTTAAGTAAAGTTAGACCAGACATCACACCTCTTTTGAGACATTTTATTTTTTTAGATAGCGTCGATAAATATTTGTAACTTTTTAACTATTATTGCAGTGTTTAAATTATTTTTACATTGATTTGATATTGCTAAGAGTTGCATTTCTAATAATGATATGGTCTATATTAGATTTTAGAGCTGTATTTTTTCACATCATAGCCGTTAAATTTAAATAAGTTAAATCCATATACAAGTCTGAAAGTATTGAGTAACTACTTTTTAGTATTGAGTACCCAAAAAATAGGGCAAATACTCGATACTCGATACCCACTACTCAATACTTTAACAGCACTAGTCCCGAGTATAGACAGACTACGGTCTCGACTAAAGACAGACCATAGTCTGGACTATAAACAGACTACAGTCCAGACTATAGACAGACCATAGTCTCATCTACAAATAGACTATAATCTGGACTATGAACAGATTAAACTTTTGACTATAGACAGATTATAGTCTCGACGATAGGCAGACTATAGTCTCGACAATAGACAGACTATAGTCTCGACCATAAACGGACTACTATCTCTACTATAGACAAACTATAGTCTCGATTATAGACAGACTATAGTCTTGACTAAAGACAGACCATAGTCTCGACTATAGCCAGACTACAGTCTCGACTAGAGACAGACCATAGTCTCATCTATAAATAGACTATAATCTCGACTATGAACAGATTATAGTTTTGACTATAGACAGACTATACTTCGTCTCGACTATAGACAGACTATAGTCTCGACTACTACTAGACAGAGCATAGTCTCGACTATAAACAGACTATATAGTCTCAACTATAAAAAGACTATAGTCTCGACTATAAACAGACTATAGTCTCGATTATAGACAGACTATAGTCTCGAATATAGACAGACCATAGTCTCGACTAAAGACAAACAATAGACTCGACTATAAACAGATTATAGTCGCGCCCATAGACAGATCATAGTCTCGACTATAGAAAGCACCTCGATTATAAACAAACTATAAAACGAGTATTGTACTTATTGCAAATATAGCAACTATTTTTATAGAAGGTATATATAATTCGATATAGCCGAATATAAAACTCAAACTTCTTTGAGAACATATGAGATCACGCTTTCAACACTTTTAACCTTTTAAAAAGCTTCCTTTTGACATTCAAACAGTCTTAAGGAAAAAAAACAAATATTTTTCATAATTCTTAGAAAGGCATTAACGAACATTATATATTTAATTGCAATCAATTGCTGGTAAAAGTACATTATTATGTTTATGTACATTATTATGTTTAATTTTTCTTAAATTTTTTTTATTTATCATTTAACCTTAATTTAATTGTTCAAGTAGTTTTTACAAGTGGGATTTTATAGCAGTTTATTTATTTGCAGTATTTTTTCTTTTTCTTTTCTTATTTATTATTATTTTGTACTTAAAAGCCCATTCAATAATTCTTGACCCAAATAAAATGTGAACAAGTGCAAGTATTTAAGAAGAAAACATTTTGAATTTTATTATCTATGTATTTCTATTTATTTAATGTTAAAAAACACCAAAAAGATGAAATAAAAATAAATTCTATACAAATATCAATTTATATTCCACATAACATTTTTACTGCATTTTCTATATGAGAATGTGAGTCTGTGAGCCCACTTTCCGTTGTCGTGTTCTTTAAGTTTTTTTTTTTGTATCCTTTTCCTTTTTAGGTGGGCTTTTTCTACGTATATTTTTTTTAAGTTATGACTTCCTTGTATGACATTCATAAATACATGGAAATTTTAAACTTAGTGTTGTTATTTTGTTCTTGTTTTTTCTCTGTATTAAATCCTGTGTAAATTTCTTTTTCATCTTTTTTTTGGCTTCAGCCAACGATAATGACCTTTTCAATTGCCAAATTTTTCTTTCATGGTAGCAGTTTGACAATAAACATTGAATTGTTATTTTAGGTACAAGTTTGTAAATACATATGTATGTAAGTTTTATTAAAAGTACAGTGGAACAGTTCGCAAAAACTTTACTTTTTTTCTCAAACATTACAATGTATCACTTATTTCTTCATTTTTTATATTTAAACTTTAATTTAACAAAAAATTAACTAAAATCTGCAAACTTCAAATTCAATTTTCTGTTTAAATTGATTTTAAATCAATACAAATTGTGAAAACAAAAAATAATAATAGTTACAAATTTGTTGCGCATTGGTAGTTACAATGGGAGGATGTAATGGTGCATCTTCAATGATTCTGTATTTTAAGATAAAGTCTTGCGAATCACTAAACACAAGACAGCAACATGAGAAAATAAGAACAATTTACACAGCATTTATTCTGGGAATGTTAACAATTGTTAAGTCAACAAATGCAGCAACAAAACAACTGTCAAACTCTTTACAGAATCAGAATTATTCTAAAGCAGTGGTGGGCATATAAGTATATCTAATAAGAGTTATGTGTGTTGTCGTCAATATAAAACTGTTTGTAGTTTTAATAATATAACTTTATGTAGTTTAAAGAAATATATTGAATAGTCCATTGTAGAGTTTATAGAATAAAATTTAGTAGAGACTACAGAATAGTCTACAGACGAGAATATAGAATAGTCTATAGTCGAGACTATAGAACATTCAATAGTAGAGGCTATAGAATACTATATAGTCAAGACTATAGTCTGTCGTCGACGCTGTAGACTACAGTAGATATTATAGAATAGTCTACAGTATACACAATAGAACACTCGAATCGAGTGACTCGATAATAGGACTTTAAAATAGTCAATAGCAGAGCCTATAGAATAGTCTAGAGTCGAAACTATAGAATACTTTATAGTGGAGACTATAGAATAGTCAATGGAATAGTCTATAGTCTAGACTATAGAATGGTCTATAGTCAACGCTATTATGGAGACTATAGATTAGTCTATAGTCGAGACTATATAATAATCTATAGGCAAGACTATTGAATAGTCTATAGTCAAGTCAATTGTATACTCTATAGCCAAGACTATAGAATAGTCTATAGTCGAGACTATAGAATAGTCTATAGTCAAGACCACAGAATTATCTATAGTCAGGACTATAGAATAGTCTATAGTCAAGACTACAGAATAGCCTATAGTCAAGGCTATAGAATAATCTACATTGGAGACTATAGAATAGTCTAAAGTCGAGAAAATGGAATAGTTTATAGTCGAGACTATAGAATAGTTTAGTCTATAGTCGGGACTATAGTATGGAATAGTCTATAGTCAAGGCTATAGAATAGTCTACTATGGAGATTATAGAATACAATGGAATTGTTTATAGTCGCGACCTTGAATAGACTATAGTATAGACTATACTAGTCAAATCTATGGAACATATATAGTCAAGACTATCAAATAGTGTATAGTCAAGACTACAGAATAGTCTATAGTCAAGGCTATAGAATAATCTATTATGGAAACTAAAGAATAATCTATAGTTATGACTATCAAATAGAAGACAGAAAAGTCTATGGTCGAGACTATCAAATAGTCTATAGTATATGCAATGGAGTAGTTTATAGTCAAGACCATAGACAATAGTTTATAGTCGTGACAATAGAATAGTCTATAGTCAAGACTATTGAATAGTGTATAGTCAAGAATATAGAATAGTCTATAGTCAAGATTTGTCCATAGTCAAGACTATGGATTTGTCCATAATCAAGACTATGGATTTGTCCATAATCAAGACTATAGAATTGTCCATAGTCAAGACTATAGATTAGTCTATAGTCAAGGCTATAGAATAGTCTGTAGTCAAGACTATAGAATAGTCTATAGTCCAGGCTATAGAATGGTCTATAATCAAGACTATAGAATGGTCTATAGTCAAGACTATAGATTAGTCTATAGTCAAGACTATAGAATAGTCTAAAGTCGAGACTATAGAATTGTCCATAGTCAAGTAGTCTATAGTCAAGACTATAGAGTAGTCTATAGTCAAGATTATAGAATAGTCTAAAGTCGAGACTATAGAATTGTCCATAGTCAAGACTATAGAATAGTCTATAGTCAAGACTATGGATTTGTCCATAATCAAGACTATAGAATTGTCTATAGTCAAGACTATAGAATGGTCTATAGTCAAGACTATAGATTAGTCTATAGTCAAGACTATAGAATAGTCTAAAGTCGAGACTATAGAATTGTCCATAGTCAGGACTATAGAATTGTCCATAGAGTAGTCTATAGTCAAGACTATAGAGTAGTCTATAGTCAAGATTATAGAATAGTCTAAAGTCTAGACTATAGAATTGTTCATAGTGAAGACTATAGAATAGTCTATAGTCAAGACTACAGAATAGTCTATAGTCTATATTAGAGACTATGTAATAGTCTATAGTCGGGACTATAGAGTAGTCCACAATCGAGAATGGAATAGTTTATAGACCCTAGAATAGTTTATACTCGAGACTAGAGAATAGTCTATAGTTCACGTTGTGAAAAAATCATATCATATTTAACAATAGCTCTCGTATGGTGCCTACTTTTGGTCGATTATCATATAATCGAGTTTCACTTGTTTTAAAGTAATAATTTTATGATAAACGATTTAAACATGAACTTTATAATTTAGTGGCAAGCAATTTATCTTGAAGACAAGTGTCTTTTTATACCTTCTACTTTATATTGATATTATCGGCACTATCAATCACACACTTAAAGTACAAAATAATAATGAAAGAAAAAACATCGAACCTGACAAAAATTCTATTACAAACAGGTTGACTGTTAAATAAGTACAAACAAATTTATAATGGAATATGTCATTTCCTACACATAAGCAGAAACCACCCAATAAACAAAACGATGAATATTTCAAAATTTTAAAAAAATATTTGAAAAATCTTAAAGACCATTTTTGTGAAATAGGTTGCAGTCTCTAAAGGGACATCATCTTTAGATGGATATAGTAAAACACTAGCAAAAACGCCTTAAAAGACCTTGCTAAAACTATCGTACGATTTATAGAAATTTGCAAATAATCCTTTCGGAGAATTTTTATTCTAATTTTCTTATAAAAAGTTGTAAATATTCTTACCGATCTCTCAATGTTAACTGGGTTTATACGTTAACAATCGTGTTGACTACGCTTGAAATACAAAAGTAAATGATTTTTCAATTGTTATTGAAATGAAAGCGTTTTTTGCATGTATGCATGTTCATATACAAAGAAACTACGTACTTGTAATGGAACATTAAAAAAGGCAACGCATTCAATTTCAACGTCTGAGCGAAGGAGCATTCACATTCATATTGAAAATTTATTTTATTGTAATTTAAATATTGAATTTCAAATCAAGTTTCTATCTATAGAATTTGTTCGTTGAAATGTAAATTATAAATGAATTTTTAAATGAGGACATGTGTACTTACTTACACTGTTGAATTGACAATTGAAAAGACATATTTAATGAAAAGTTATTTAAATTGTCAGTAATTTGAAATTTTTAAAATGATCTGATTAGGAATTGCATATTTATTTAATAAAAGAGTGATATAACTCATGCAAAAAAACCTAATTTATACAAAATTTTTGATGATTTGGTTCTAAAGATATCTGTGCTCTTCAGAAAATTGATTTTACCAAACATGCAGAGGGACAGACAGACACAAATGGCTTAATCGACTCCGCTATCGCTGAGGTCCGAAAAAATTATATTTCTGCCCCTATAAGAAATTACAAACGGAATGAGTATTTTGTAGTACGTGCAAATTTTATATATGTAATTTTTTCGAAATCTTAACACAAACGGTCCCAATAGATCCAAAATCAAAATTTAAAACTTCACAATACTTAAAATCATTCAAATCGAACTAACCGTTTAGAAGATTTGTAACTTTTTATTACCTTCTAACTTCTTATTTTCCTCTATTTATACCCTACACCACTATAGTGGGAAGGTTATTATGCGTTTCTGCTGTTGTTTGTAACGCACCACCTTAAAGTACACCGATTGACTCAGAATCACTTTCTGAGTCGATTTAACGATGTCCGCCCTTCCGACCGTACGTGTGTCTATATAAACGTTGTACAAGTCGCAAATTTCAGGATAATTTGATGAAAATTGGAATACACGTTTCCTTTGAACCAAGGACGAAACCTATTGAAAATATTTAAAATCGGTTTATTATTTCACCTAGCCCCCATACAACTGAAGCCCCCGAAAAGGGCTTTTGAGCTCATAATTATGTATAATATAAATGTATCTCGATAAAATAGTTTTATACAAGCCTTGATGACCTTGCCGAATTTCGAAATGATCGGACCTCATTTGACCCTAGCCCCCATACAAAGCCCCTTCAGAAAGTGACTGTTATTGCAATGAAATTTAGCACAGACAAATATTATATAAATATAAATCTATTTAGCCCATTTTATTGGGAACGGTCCATTTTGCTCCTATCCCCCATAAAAAGCCTCTTCCAGAAAATTAGTTTTTCGTTAATTTCGATTTGCTTAAATAAAACGGAATCAAGGTAATATTCCAGATAAATGCTTTATTATGAAAAATAAATCACATTTAATATTCATAACTAGTGTAGGGTATCCTATGGTCGGCTACGCCCGACGTTACTTTCTTACTTGTTTTTGAGTGAGATCGTACTTATATAAATGGCGCTAATGTAATGCTCTGTATTTGGTGGCACTAAAATATCGTATTTATTATGAGCTGCCGATATCTGACCATATCAGCATAGAGAATGTGTACAGAATGTTTAAGGCAGATCTGAAAGAGTAATATTTGATCATGAAAAAACCTGGTCACCTGTTGCAATATCTGTTAAAATCTCTTTGAAAAAAGTGGTAGAGAAAATTTGTCTCCAGACCTTTTACCGTCCGACTATTATGTGTTTCAATCGATGCAAAACGCTCGAAACGAGTACTCTGTAGTTTGATTACACCCCCATATTACCTTAATGATCTTCCCCTATCTATCGTCGCCTTTTCCTTGGCATGATTTGACCTGGGCTCGAACCAGAGAGCTATATAATCTGGTATCTTGCCAACCGGTAGCCCCACGGGTCAGAGTTTCGGACTTTGTTTTATCCGGGTTATTAGAGAGATTCCTATGGTAAAGATTCCTATGTACATTGAAGTCTATATTTCGGGATAACTGTTGTTCCAGAGTTGTCCCTTAGAGGAGTTACTGTGGGGCATAAGCTAGAAATGTTTTGGTGTTAAATGAATAAAATACGTAATGAATTAGGGGTATATGAACCTAGCCATACCCATATATTCGTAGGAATGTGTCGGATGTTGTATCTTGATTCGGTGGTATGAATGAGAAGTGTGCTCGGTTGAATGGTAATGTATGATACCATAAATATTTCCTTCTTTGTCAAGGTGTATTTAGACTTAGCTCTCCACTTATCTGACTTGCCACAGCGAGTTCTCTGAGAGTAAGAACTTGCGTTTTGTTTATTTATTTGATGTATTCGTATTTCAGTCTACCGATTATGTCTCTTGGTACTGTTGCCGAATGAACAGAGGGCATCTAATCTGCGTAGTTGCAAACGGAAGTGATGTTTTTGCATCTCGAAGCTACTGTTCGAGTGCTTGAGCAAAGGACTTGTACATATACATATCAACAGAATCATGTAAGAATCGTGTAAGAGGCTTTGATCTAACAGCTCACCCATTGGTTGTAAAAGTACCACTGTTAAATAAGGTCAACACGGCAGATGTTCACATAAAATGTTCACATAAAGAACTTAGGGGGTCCGGTTATATGGGGGCTACGTGAAATAATGAACCGATATCAACCAAAATCAATAGGGTTCGTCCTTGGGCTGCAAAAATAAAGTATTGTGTGTACCAAATTTCATCCAATTATCAAAGTTGCAACCTGTAGTTTGATTACAATGTTTACATGGACAGACAGACAGATGGACAGACAGACAGACAGACAGACAGACAGACAGACAGACGGACGGACGGACGGACATGGCTCAGAAAATGATTCTGAGCAGATTGGTATTTTAAAGGTGGGTATTGGACCATTAATTCTATGCGTTACAAACATCAGCACAAATCCTATAAAGTGGTATAGGGTATAAAAAGTCAAAACCCAGGAACTAATATATATATATCTTTCTAAAGGCACTGAATCTGATTCAGTATAACTTCATCATAACAGTTTTTAGAGATATTTTAGCTTTTGAAAAGGAACCCATTTCCTCCCTTATTTAAGATGTTATAACAGCGCTATGACTTCTTTGAGATATTTTAAGCTAAAATATGAAATTACTCTGTTCATTGACTTAACAGACTAGAAAAAGGAACATTCCTCAAAATTCCCAAATGTTTTAAAAATAGTTTTTGTTTTAAATTGTTTTCCAAACTTTTTATAAACCTCTAACTAAATACAGCTAAATACTAACAATTATTTTAATACCAACTTAACTTTCTTTTCTCCGCTAAACCAAATAAAATCCCTTAAGTTTTATCATTAAATACCACTTATGAGGTAACTGGCAAAAAAAAAAAGATAAAACTTAAAATTCAGAATAAAATCTCTCAACAAAAAACCAAAAAAGAAAATCCTGCTTAAAACAAATCTTTAAAACACTGATGGTATGTAAATGGTAAAAACTCACCTCTGCCACAATGCTGCTGTTTGATTCAATATCTGCACAACTGGGATTATCACTGGAATCGCAGACAAAGCACTTTATAGCAGAACCTGATATGGTTGAATGGTTGCAGTTGATTTTTTTAATATTTTATATTTTTGGAATATTTTTGTAACACAGAAATTGACAGGCAGTCATGCATTTGCCAGCAATTCACACCAGAAGCCGCAGCAGCAGTTACAATAAAACACATTATTTTCATCATCAGAAATAAGATATTTAATTTTTTTTGTTAACACACAATAAATATAAGAAAAAATTATACAAATTATTGAAGATAAATATTTCAATTATTATTATTTTAATAATTTTTATTATTTTTTTTTTAAATTAAACTTTTACCAACCATTTGCAATGAACTGCACTAATAGGAAAACCGTTAAAACTAAATTACGTTTTAATAAATTTAAAGACATTTTTCTTTTTTTTTTAATTTTAAATAATTACTTTTTTTAAGATTTTTCTAAATATTATTAATTTTAGTAATTTTTAATATAAAAATAAGGCTTTTTTCCGTAAAAAACAACTATTATTGCAATTTCACTTAATTAGTTTCAAAAAAAAAATCTTTCACGCTTTTCCACAACACGTTTTAATTAGAAATATTAAATTTAAAAAATTTTTAATAATTTTTTAATTTTCTTTTTTTTCTATTTAAACCGATTTATTTCACAGTCAACTGAAAACTGAAACCAATTTTATTGAAACCCATCAAATACTCAACGCTTGTGGTCTGTTCTGTTCTGTTCGGTTCGGTTTTACTTTGCTTTTTGCTTCACCATCCATTAAGAGATGCCTGCCTGGCTGCTTTCTTGTACTCATACACACACACTTACACATACAACATACATATCCTGTCGTTTTCTTGTTGAATCATTCGGCTAAACACTCGTAACTTAGTCGTTGTTGGTTCGTTTTTAACCATAAACGACTCTATGTTTTATTGAATGAAAAACGAAAAGATACACTCTCTCACACAACCTCTCAATCCTTAACCAACCCCCCCCCCCCCTCAACACAACAAATACTACATGCAAATATAAATTTCCTAGAGAAAAAATTTTGAAAAATATCAGAAAAAAAACCGATGGGGCACGTCTGTGTTATTTTGCCTTTTTCTTTTTGTATTATGCGAATTCTATGAGAAAAAAAATAAAATGCGAAAAAGAATAAAAAATTGGCGTAGAAGAAAAACATTTATTTGATTTTATGTTTCTAACTTGAATAAGTTAGTTTGGCGTGGAGTACTTCTCCTTGGCGCCACTATTTTCTTGAGGGGGGATAGAAGATTTATAGAGGATTTCAAAGAATCTTTCACTATAAGTAAATCAAACTGACTAGGTCGACTTGTGGTGTTGTACAGAGTAAATTAGTGTAGTTTCTTCTGACTGAAGTTAGGTAGTTAGTTTAGTTAGTTAGTAGTTAGTTAGTTAGTTAGTTAGTTAGTAGTTAGTAGTTAGTTAGTTAGTTAGTTAGTTCGGTAGTTAGTTAGTTAGTTATGTTAGTTAGTTAGTTAGTTAGTTAGGTTAGTTAGTAGTAGTGAGTTAGGTAGTTAGTTAGTTAGTTAGTGTAGTTAGTTAGTTAGTTAGTTAGTTAGTTAGTTAGTAGTAGTTAGTTAGGTAGGTAGTAGTTAGTTAGTTAGTTAGTTAGTTAGTTAGTTAGTTAGTTAGTTAGTTAGTAGTTAGTTAGTTAGTTAGTTAGTAGTTAGTTAGTATAGTAGTTAGTTAGTTAGTTAGTTGTTAGTTAGTTAGTAGTTAGTTAGTTAGTTAGTTAGTTAGTTAGTTAGTTAGTTAGTTAGTTAGTAGTAGTTAGTTAGTTGTTAGTTAGTTAGTTAGTTAGTTAGTTAGTTAGTTAGTTAGTTAGTTAGTTAGTTAGTTAGTAGTAGTTAGTTAGGTAGTTAGTTAGTTAGTTTTAGTTAGTTAGTTAGTTAGTTTAGTTAGTTAGTTCGTTAAGTTTTAGTTAGTTAGTTAGTTAGTTAGTTAGTTGTTAGTAGTATGGTTAGTAGTTATTAGTAGTTTAGTAGGTAGTTAGTTAGTAGTGAGGTAGTTAGTTATTAGGTAGTAGTTAGTTAGTTAGGAGTAGTAGTTAGTTAGTTAGTTAGTAGTTAGTAGTTAGTAGTTTTTAGGGTTTTTAGTGTTAGTAGTAGTAGTTCGTTAGTCGTTAGTTAGTTCGTTAGTTAGTTCGTTCGTAGTTCGTTAGTTAGTTTTCGTTCGTTCGTTGTTAGTTTCGTTCGTTCTTTAGTTAGTTCGTTCGTTTCGTTCGTTAGTTCGTTCGTTCGTTTCGTTCGTTAGTTAGTTAGTTGTTCGTTCGTTCGTTAGTTTCGTTCTTCGTTCGTTCGTTTCTTTCGTTAGTTCGTTCGTTCGTTTCGTTCAGTTTTAGTTCGTTCGTTCGTTCGTTCGTTCGTTCGTTCGTTCGTTCGTTTTTAGTTAGTTTCGTTCGTTCGTTAGTTCGTTCGTTCGTTGTTCGTTCGTTCGTTCGTTCGTTCGTTCGTTCGTTGTTCGTTCGTTCGTTCGTTCGTCGTTCGTTCGTTCGTTCTTCGTTCGTTCGTTCAGTTGTTCGTTCGTTCGTTCGTTCGTTCGTTCGTTCGTTCGTTCGTTCGTTCGTTCGTTCGTTCGTTCGTTCGTTCGTTAGTTCGTTCGTTCGTTCGTTCGTTCGTTCGTTCGTTCGTTCGTTCGTTTCGTTCGTTCGTTCGTTCGTTCGTTCGTTCGTTCGTTCGTTCGTTCGTTCGTTAGTTCGTTCGTTCGTTCGTTTGTTCGTTCGTTCGTTCGTTCGTTCGTTCGTTCGTTTCGTTCGTTCGTTCGTTCGTTCGTTCGTTTTCGTTCGTTCGTTCGTTCGTTCGTTCGTTCGTTCGTTCTTTCGTTTCGTTCGTTCGTTCGTTCGTTTCGTTCGTTCGTTCGTTCGTTTTCGTTCGTTCGTTAGTTCGTTTCGTTCGTTCGTTCGTTCGTTCGTTCGTTCGTTCGTTTCGTTCGTTCGTTCGTTCGTTCGTTTTTCGTTCGTTCGTTCGTTCGTTTTCGTTCGTTCGTTTAGTTCGTTCGTTCGTTCGTTCGTTCGTTCGTTTCGTTCGTTCGTTCGTTCGTTCGTTTCGTTCGTTAGTTCGTTCGTTCGTTCGTTCGTTCGTTAGTTCGTTCGTTCGTTCGTTCGTTCGTTCGTTCGTTCGTTGTTAGTTAGTTAGTTAGTTAGTTAGTTAGTTAGTTAGTTAGTTAGTTAATTAATTAATTAATTTATTCTAAAAATACCTTTTGAAGAAATGCAACGTTCCAAAAAGTTCCCTCTTGACTCTTA
>NW_023996696.1:0-12500 GCF_015586225.1 Lucilia sericata | reverse complement strand
AGTCTATAGTCTAGTCTATAGTCTAGTCTATAGTCTAGTCTATAGTCTAGTCTATAGTCTAGTCTATAGTCTAGTCTATAGTCTAGTCTATAGTCTAGTCTATAGTCTAGTCTATAGTCTAGTCTATAGTCTAGTCTATAGTCTAGTCTATAGTCTAGTCTATAGTCTAGTCTATAGTCTAGTCTATAGTCTAGTCTATAGTCTAGTCTATAGTCTAGTCTATAGTCTAGTCTATAGTCTAGTCTATAGTCTAGTCTATAGTCTAGTCTATAGTCTAGTCTATAGTCTAGTCTATAGTCTAGTCTATAGTCTAGTCTATAGTCTAGTCTATAGTCTAGTCTATAGTCTAGTCTATAGTCTAGTCTATAGTCTAGTCTATAGTCTAGTCTATAGTCTAGTCTATAGTCTAGTCTATAGTCTAGTCTATAGTCTATTCTATAGTCTAGTCTATAGTCTAGTCTATAGTCTAGTCTATAGTCTAGTCTATAGTCTAGTCTATAGTCTAGTCTATAGTCTAGTCTATCTAGTCTATAGTCTAGTCTATAGTCTAGTCTATAGTCTAGTCTATAGTCTAGTCTATAGTCTAGTCTATAGTCTAGTCTATAGTCTAGTCTATAGTCTAGTCTATAGTCTAGTCTATAGTCTAGTCTATAGTCTAGTCTATAGTCTAGTCTATAGTCTAGTCTATAGTCTAGTCTATAGTCTAGTCTATAGTCTAGTCTATAGTCTAGTCTTAGTCTAGTCTATAGTCTAGTCTATAGTCTAGTCTATAGTCGTCTATAGTCTAGTCTATAGTCTAGTCTATTGTCTAGTCTAGTCTATAGTCTAGTCTATAGTCTAGTCTATAGTCTAGTCTATAGTCTAGTCTATAGTCTAGTCTATAGTCTAGTCTATAGTCTAGTCTATAGTCTAGTCTATAGTCTAGTCTATAGTCTAGTCTATAGTCTAGTCTATGGCTAGTCTATAGTCTAGTCTATAGTCTAGTCTATAGTCTAGTCTATGGTCTAGTCTATAGTCTAGTCTATAGTCTAGTCTATAGTCTATCTATCTAGTCTATAGTCTAGTCTATAGTCTAGTCTATAGTCTAGTCTATAGTCTAGTCTATAGTCTAGTCTATGATCTAGTCCATAGTCTAGCCATACTTTTTCTGTGGAAAAATTAGTGCCTTCCTTATGGAAAGTTATCTAACTAGACAATGTTGTGTAAAGTGTCGTCCTTGCAAAAGTTTCTATGGATGGAAAAGTGACTCGTTATTCTCCTTAGACTTGCTATAGGGTATTATGAAAAACTAACATTAAAAACTATACAGTTAACCTTTTCTCACAAAACATTACCGGGTTAAAGGTTAAATAGTTTTTTTTACATTCTCTTTTTTTATACTTTCACATTCAAACTATAACAGTTGTAACAGTTGTGGGCAGAGATTATATTTTGTTGATTGTTTTGACATTAAATGTAACGAGCCAGCAACCACAGAGAAATTCTGACAGTCATTTGTTGCATTTACAAAGAAACGGAGAATAAAATATTTTGTATAAAAACGAAGCAGCCACAAAATGCAGCTTAAGTTTCAATTATGCACAATGAAAATGAAATCCATTAAAATCATGAAAACAATTAAATTTTGCTATGATTTTGACTGCATTTTGTAAAGCCTCCACAATATTAAATGACTTAAAAGAAATACTAGGTTGACACAGTCATGTCAGTGCCAGAATCGCAGCTGATTACGTAGTAAATCTCATGGAATGATTTTGTGATTGCCATTGAGTGAATTGGTTGGCTGGTAACTTTAAAAAAGAACCTTGCAAATTTACTAGTTTTTGCAGTCGTAATGTATAGCAATTTTATTTTACATTTCGTTTCCGGCTTTCATAACGTTTATTGTTGCATACTTCCAGGCTGTTTAACTGATTGCGCCATTCAAATGTAGGCGAATGAGTGAACGTTGTCGTCATGATGATTTTTGTTATTTCCTTTTGTTGTTGTAAATACATATTACAAGTGTTTGTAAGTTCTTGTTAGTGAATGTGAGTCTGTTTGTGTAGAGTGTGATTGTTTTGATTTACAAATAAAAATAATTGTTTATTGTGACATTTCAATGGTAGTACTTTTATAGTTGTTGTACTTTTTTCAATATTCCTTTTTATGATTTGTTTGCAAATGTAACACCAGCTGCCGTTTGTACGTGTTGGTGACCTTAACCGCCATCATTATAATAATCATAAAAAATGAATGTGATTTTTCTTTTTCCAGTTGTTTTTTTTAATTCAAGCAAAAGTTTTAATTAACTTGGAATTTACTAGCTTCTGTAATGAGCTGTTCACTGAAGAAAGGCTACTCAATAGACTACAGTAGACTATAGACTAGACTAGACTGGAGACTAGACTATCGCTTGACTATAGGCTAGCATATAGACTAGACTATAGAATAGACTGTAGGCTAGACTATAATAGACTATAGACTATACTACAGACTAGACTAGAGACTAGACTATAGACTAGACTATAGACTAAACTATAGACTAGACTATAGACTAGACTATAGACTAGACTATAGACTAGACTATAGACTAGACTATAGACTAGACTATAGACTAGACATAGACTAGACTATAGACTAGACTATAGACTAGACTATAGACTAGACTATAGACTAGACTATAGACTAGACTATAGACTGACTATAGACTAGACTATAGACTAGACTATAGACTAGACTATAGACTAGACTATAGAATAGACTATAGACTAAACTATAGACTAGACTTTAGACTAGACTATAGACTAGACTATAGACTATACTATAGACTAGACTATAGACTAGAATATAGACTAGACTATAGACTAGACTATAGACTAGACTATAGACTAGACTATAGACTAGACTATAGCTAGACTATAGACTAGACTATAGACTAGACTATAGACTAGACTATAGACTAGACTATAGACTAGACCATAGACTAGACTATAGACTAGACTATAGACTAGACTATAGACTAGACTATAGACTAGACTAGACCAGACCTGGGATAAATGCATTAAATGTGTTAATGCATTAACAATTTTTTCTACATTAAAAAAAATTAATGTTAATGCAAGTTTATTGCATTAACATTAACATGGGTACATTTAATGCATTAATTTGCACATTAATATTTAATTTAATGCATTAAATTAATTAATATTTGTGAAATTAATAATTTGCATTAATTAAATATTTAATGTTAATGTAAATTAATGCATTAATTTAAATATTATGTTAATGCAAATTTAATGCATTAAATGTACCCATGTTAATGTTAATGCAATAAACTTGCATTAACATTAATTTTTTTTAATGTAGAAAAAATTGTTAATGCATTAACACATTTAATGCATTTATCCCAGGTCTGGTCTATAGTCTAGTCTATAGTCTAGTCTATAGTCTAGTCTATAGTCTAGTCTATAGTCTAGTCTATGGTCTAGTCTATAGTCTAGTCTATAGTCTAGTCTATAGTCTAGTCTATAGTCTAGTCTATAGTCTAGTCTATAGTCTAGTCTATAGTCTAGTCTATAGTCTAGTCTATAGTCTAGTCTATAGTCTAGTCTATATTCTAGTCTATAGTCTAGTCTATAGTCTAGTCTATAGTCTAGTCTATAGTCTAGTCTAAAGTCTAGTCTATAGTTTAGTCTATAGTCTATTCTATAGTCTAGTCTATAGTCTAGTCTATAGTCTAGTCTATAGTCTAGTCTATAGTCTAGTCTATAGTCTAGTCTATAGTCTAGTCTATAGTCTAGTCTATAGTCTAGTCTATAGTCTAGTCTATAGTCTAGTCTATAGTCTAGTCTATAGTCTAGTCTATAGTCTAGTCTATAGTCTAGTCTATAGTCTAGTCTATAGTCTAGTCTATAGTCTAGTCTATAGTTTAGTCTATAGTCTAGTCTATAGTCTAGTCTATAGTCTAGTCTGTAGTATAGTCTATAGTCTATTCTATAGTCTAGCCTACAGTCTATTCTATAGTCTAGTCTATATGCTAGCCTATAGTCAAGCCTATAGTCTAGTCTCCAGTCTAGTCTAGTCTATAGTCTACTGTAGTCTATTGAGTAGCCTTTCTTCAGTGAACAGCTCATTACAGAAGCTAGTAAATTCCAAGTTTAATTAAAACTTTTGCTTGAATTAATAAAAAAACAACTGGAAAAAGAAAAATCACATTCATTTTTTATGATTATTATAATGATGGCGGTTAAGGTCACCAACACGTACAAACGGCAGCTGGTGTTACATTTGCAAACAAATCATAAAAAGGAATATTGAAAAAGTACAACAACTATAAAAGTACTACCATTGAAATGTCACAATAAACAATTATTTTTATTTGTAAATCAAAAACAATCACACTCTTACACAAACAGACTCACATTCACTAACAAGAACTTACAAACACTTGTAATATGTATTTACAACAACAAAAAGGAAATAACAAAAATCATCATGACGACAACGTTCACTCATTCGCCTACATTTGAATGGCGCAATCAGTTAAACAGCCTGGAAGTATGCAACAATAAACGTTATGAAAGCCGGAAACGAAATGTAAAATAAAATTGCTATACATTACGACTGCAAAAACTAGTAAATTTGCAAGGTTCTTTTTTAAAGTTACCAGCCAACCAATTCACTCAATGGCAATCACAAAATCATTCCATGAGATTTACTACGTAATCAGCTGCGATTCTGGCACTGACACTGACTGTGTCAACCTAGTATTTCTTTTAAGTCATTTAATATTGTGGAGGCTTTACAAAATGCAGTCAAAATCATAGCAAAATTTAATTGTTTTCATGATTTTAATGGATTTCATTTTCATTGTGCATAATTGAAACTTAAGCTGCATTTTGTGGCTGCTTCGTCTTTTATACAAAATATTTTATTCTCCGTTTCTTTGTAAATGCAACAAATGACTGTCATTGAGAATTTCTCTTGGTTGCTGGCTCGTTACATTTAATGTCAAAACAATCAACAAAATATAATCTCTGCCCACAACTGTTACAACTGTTATAGTTTGAATGTGAAAGTATAAAAAAAGAGAATGTAAAAAAACTATTTAACCTTTAACCCGGTAATGTTTTGTGAGAAAAGGTTAACTGTATAGTTTTTAATGTTAGTTTTTTCATAATACCCTATAGCAAGTCTAAGGAGAATAACGAGTCACTTTTCCATCCATAGAAACTTTTGCAAGGACGACACTTTTCTACACAACATTGTCTAGTTAGATAACTTTCCATAAGGAAGGCACTAATTTTTCCACAGAAAAAGTATGGCTAGACTATGGACTAGATCATAGACTAGACTATAGACTAGACTATAGACTAGACTATAGACTAGACTATAGACTAGACTATAGACTAGAATATAGACTAGACTATAGACTAGACTATAGACTAGACTATAGACTAGACCATAGACTAGACTATAGACTAGACTATAGACTAGACTATAGACTAGACCATAGACTAGACTATAGACTAGACTATAGACTAGACTATAGACTAGACTATAGACTAGACTATAGACTAGACTATAGACTAGACTATAGACTAGACTATAGACTAGACTATAGACTAGACTATAGACTAGACTATAGACTAGACTAGACAATAGACTAGACTATAGACTAGACTATAGACTAGACTATAGACTAGACTATAGACTAGACTATAGACTAGACTAAAGACTAGACTATAGACTAGACTATAGACTAGACTATAGACTAGACTATAGACTAGACTATAGACTAGACTATAGACTAGACTATAGACTAGACTATAGACTAGACTATAGACTAGACTATAGACTAGACTATAGACTAGACTATAGACTAGACTATAGACTAGACTATAGACTAGACTATAGACTAGACTATAGACTAGACTATAGACTAGACTATAGACTAGACTATAGACTAGACTATAGACTAGACTATAGACTAGACTATAGACTAGACTATAGACTAGACTATAGACTAGACTATAGACTAGACTAGACTAGACTATAGACTAGACTATAGACTAGACTATAGACTAGACTATAGACTAGACTATAGACTAGACTATAGACTAGACTATAGACTAGACTATAGACTAGACTATAGACTAGACTATAGACTAGACTATAGACTAGACTATAGACTAGACTATACTAGACTATAGACTAGACTATAGACTAGACTATAGACTAGACTATAGACTAGACTATAGACTAGACTATAGACTAGACTATAGACTAGACTATAGACTAGAACTATAGACTAGACTATAGACTAGACTATAGAGACTAGACTGACTATAGACTAGACTATAGACTAGACTATAGACTAGACTATAGACTAGACTATAGACTAGACTATAGCGACTATATACTAGACTATAGACTAGACTATAGACTAGACTATAGACTAGACTATATAGACTATAGACTAGACTATAGACTAGACTATAGACTAGACTATAGACTAGACTATAGACTAGACTATAGACTAGACTATAGACTAGACTATACTAGACTATAGACTAGACTATAGACTAGACTATAGACTAGACTATAACTACTATAACTAGACTATAGACTACTATAGACTAGACTATAGACTAGACTATAGACTAGACTATAGACTAGACTATAGACTAGACTATAGACTAGACTATAACTAGACTATAGACTAGACTATAGACTAGACTATAGACTAGACTATAGACTAGACTAATAGACTAGACTATAGACTAGACTATACTAGACTATAGACTAGACTATAGACTAGACTTAGACTAGACTATAGACTAGACTATAGACTAGACTATAGACTAGACATAGACTAGACTATAGACTAGACTATAGACTAGACTATAGACTAGACTATAGACTAGACTATAGACTAGACTATAGACTAGACTATAGACTAGACTATAGACTAGACTATAGACTAGACTATAGACTAGACTATAGACTAGACTATATACTAGACTACTAGACTAGACTATAGACTAGACTATAGACTAGACTATAGACTAGACTATAGACTGGACTATAGACTAGACTATAGACTAGACTATAGACTAGACTATAGACTAGACTATAGACTACTATAGACTGGACTATAGACTAGACTATAGACTAGACTATGGACTAACTATAGACTAGACTATAGACTAGACTATAGACTAGACTATAGACTAGACTATAGACTAGACTATAGACTAGACTATAGACTAGACTATAGACTAGACTATAGACTAGACTAGACTATAGACTAGACTATAGACTAGACTAGACTAGACTATAGACTAGACTATAGACTAGACTATAGACTAGACTATAGACTAGACTATAGACTAGACTATAGACTAGACTATAGACTAGACTATAGACTAGACTATAGACTAGACTATAGACTAGACTATAGACTAGACTATAGACTAGACTATAGACTAGACTATAGACTAGACTATAGACTAGACTATAGACTAGACTATAGACTAGACTATAGACTAGACTATAGACTAGACTATAGACTAGACTATAGACTAGACTATAGACTAGACTATAGACTAGACTATAGACTAGACTATAGACTAGACTATAGACTAGACTATAGACTAGACTATAGACTAGACTATAGACTAGACTATAGACTAGACTATAGACTAGACTATAGACTAGACTATAGACTAGACTATAGACTAGACTATAGACTAGACTATAGACCAGACTATAGACTAGAATATAGACTAGATTAAGACTAGACTATAGACTAGATATAGACTAGACTATAGACTATACTATAGACTAGACTATAGACTCTACTATAGACTATACTATAGACTAGATTATATACTAGACTATACACTAGACTATAGACAAACAATAGAATAGACTATAGACTCAACAATGGAATAGACTATAGACTTGACCGTAGGTTATAGACATTATTAACAAGAATTTTCGATAAAATCTTTTAAACAAATATCTTACAAATTTTCTTCATTTTCCCGTTATTTATTATTGCAGTTGTTGTGCTGGGCTGCTGTGTTGAATTATTTTCCTTGTATTATTTTGAAGAACAGCAGTATTTGACTGTTGGATTTTTCCGCTGTAGATTTTTTGTTCCAGTCTATTCTTTTATGCCATTTCATTTTTATTTTTGCTCCAGTTTTTTTTTTTTTGCCATTATTTTATATTTAATTCTGTGGCATTATGTGGAATTCCGCTTTTGTAAAAATGGTTGCCAAAATTATATAAAACAACAAAAGTACTTAACGTCATCATCACGATATTGTTGTTGTTGTTACTGTTGCCCCCTCGCTATTATCATGTTTAATGTGGTAACATTATCATCGTCATCACACCAGTAGCAGCAGCATCATCATCATCCTCGTTGTGGCATTATTGCAATCATCAAATCGAAAAGTGTATTTAGTAACGAACTAAATGTTGGATTTGTACGAGTTGCTATAGAATATGACGCATCCTTCTTTTTCCCATTTAACATTTTTTGGTCTTCTTATTATCTATTTGTGTTAGCGTGTGTTTGTGTTCTTGTAGTTACAAGGACGTGCTTGTTGCAATTTTTTCTTTCTTATTCCTGTTTTTTTTTCTTTCTAAGTAGTTTTTTTCTATGTGTTTTTTAACATTTCAATTTTAACTGTTTCTTTCAAAATGATACTTTTTCATATTGTGAAGTAGATGAAATTGCTTTGCAAGTTAAATTTTCTACTTTATTTAACTAAATTTTCTATTTTATTGAAGAAAAATATAAAGAAAAAGAATGTGAAAATTAAATATGAAGTGCTGGATATGAATTATGCATAATTGTATTAAGTTTTTGAAAGAGTTTCACAATGTGAGAAATGTCGGCATTTTTTGTTATTAGAGAATAAGTGATATTCTAAAATTCTATATATCTATCTATATCTATCTATCTATCTATCTATCTATCTATCTATCTATCTATCTATCTATCTATCTATCTATCTACTATCTATCTATCTATCTATCTATCTATCTATCTATCTATCTATCTATCTATCTATCTATCTATCTATCTATCTATCTATCTATCTATCTATCTATCTATCTATCTATCTATCTATCTATCTATCTATCTATCTATCTATCTATCTATCTATCTATCTATCTATCTATCTATCTATCTATCTATCTATCTATCTATCTATCTATCTATCTATCTATCTATCTATCTATCTATCTATCTATCTATCTCTCTATCTATCTATCTATCTATCTATCTATCTATCTATCTATCTATCTATCTATCTATCTATCTATCTATCTATCTATCTATCTATCTATCTATCTACTATCTATCTATCTATCTATCTATCTATCTATCTATCTCTATCTATCTATCTATCTATCTTCTATCTATCTATCTATCTATCTATCTATCTATCTATCTATCTATCTATCTATCTATCTATCTATCTATCTATCTATCTATCTATCTATCTATCTATCTATCTATCTATCTATCTATCTATCTATCTATCTATCTATCTATCTATCTATCTATCTATCTATCTATCTATCTATCTATCTATCTATCTATCTATCTATCTATCTATCTATCTATCTATCTATCTATCTATCTATCTATCTATCTATCTATCTATCTATCTATCTATCTATCTATCTATCTATCTATCTATCTATCTATCTATCTATCTATCTATCTATCTATCTATCTATCTATCTATCTATCTATCTATCTATCTATCTATCTATCTATCTATCTATCTATCTATCTATCTATCTATCTATCTATCTATCTATCTATCTATCTATCTATCTCTATCTATCTATCTATCTATCTATCTATCTATCTATCTATCTATCTATCTATCTATCTATCTATCTATCTATCTATCTATCTATCTATCTATCTATCTATCTATCTATCTATCTATCTATCTATCTATCTATCTATCTATCTATCTATCTATCTATCTATCTATCTATCTATCTATCTATCTATCTATCTATCTATCTATCTCTATCTATCTATCTATCTATCTATCTATCTATCTATCTATCTATCTATCTATCTATCTATCTATCTATCTATCTATCTATCTATCTATCTATCTATCTATCTATCTATCTATCTATCTATCTATCTATCTATCTATCATTATGGTTATATCACAGTTATATTTTAGAAATAAGACCTCTGTTCTTTTATAAATTCAAATAAATGAAAAGTAAAATCCAACTGTCACTTTTCACTACAAATTTAAAATAACAGCTTTCATAAATTTAATTTCTTTTATTTCAATTCATTTGCTAGCAGACAGCATGACGTATAAGTGTTATAAATTTGTTCAACATAATTAATAATACTCATACGTTTAGCAGGATGGCTCATGATGTTTTAACCATTTTTTTAACTTTTCTTTAGAAAACTATTAAAGAAAATGTTTCCTGGTAGTGTTGACACACGCACACACACACACTTATGCATATTTCATTATTTAAATTATTTTGTTTAACATTTCATTATAAACAAGGAACTTATGTTAAAGTGAAAAAATATTTCAACATTTTTCATAACATGTTTTTGTCGAGATAAATTTGGGGAAAAATAATATGAGTAAACAAGTTATTTACAAAATTTCTCTATGTTTTCCATAGTTGTACGTTAGAGAAAAAAGTTATTAAATTTCATATTAAAACTACATAAATACTTGAGCAAACAAAATATTTTACAGACTTTGAAAGGTGGATTGGAAGAAAAAAACGAAAAAGTAAAAAGATGAAAAAACAACACCAATAACAACAGCAGCATCATAAAAAACAAAAGTAATTTTATGTATGTAAAATATGTTGTTTACGTCATATTGTGTAACCACATTACAACAAATAACTTGACGTTTGGTATGTTGAGTTTGTGGTGAAGTTGGTGACAATAGGGGTTTTTAAGGAGACTGTTGGAAATTAGTTTAGGATTAAGATTTCGGTATATTTTCATTATTCAAATTGTACTTTTTAATTGATAAAACAACTATAGACAGACCTACCTAAAGGAAATATAATTTAGAAGAATTGAGTTTATGGTACTATTTTGTTTTAAAAATTGTACTTTTGAATTTTCTCTTATGTTGAACTGAAAACGAGATGATTTATAAGAAGGAAGTTGTGGTATTTTTTTGGGGTTTCAAATGGTACAGTTTGGAGTTTCTATAATATTGTACCAAAGTACATGAAATTAAGAGTCAAGAGGGAACTTTTTGGAACTTTGCATTTCTTCAAAAGGTATTTTTAGAATAAATTAATTAATTAATTAACTAACTAACTAACTAACTAACTAACTAACTAACTACTAACTAACTACTAACTAACTACTAACTAACTAACTAACTACTAACTAACTAACTAACTAACTAACTAACTAACTACTAACTAACTAACTAACTAACTAACTAACTAACTAACTAACTAACTAACTAACTAACTAACTAACTAACTAACTAACTAACTAACTACTAACTAACTAACTAACTAACTAACTAACTAACTAACTACTAACTAACTACTAACTAACTAACTAACTAACTACTAACTAACTAACTACTAACTAACTAACTACTAACTACTACTAACTAACTACTAACTAACTAACTAACTAACTACTACTACTAACTAACTAACTAACTAACTAACTACTAAACTACTAACTAACTAACTAAACTAACTAACTAACTAACTAACTAACTAACTAACTAACTAACTAACTAACTAACTAACTACTAACTAACTAACTAACTAACTACTAACTAACTAACTAACTAACTAACTAACTAACTAACTAACTAACTAACTACTACTAACTAACTAACTAACTAACTAACTAACTACTAACTACTAACTAACTAACTACTACTAACTAACTAACTAACTACTAACTAACTACTAACTAACTAACTAACTAACTAACTAACTACTAACTAACTACTAACTAACTAACTAACTAACTACTAACTAACTAACTAACTAACTAACTAACTAACTAACTAACTAACTAACTAACTAACTAACTAACTAACTAACTAACTAACTACTAACTAACTAACTAACTAACTAACTACTAACTAACTAACTAACTAACTACTAACTAACTAACTAACTACTAACTAACTACTACTAACTAACTACTAACTAACTACTACTACTAACTAACTAACTAACTAACTAACTAACTAACTAACTAACTAACTAACTAACTACTAACTACTAACTACTAACTAACTAACTAAACTAACTAACTACTACTAACTAACTAACTAACTAACTACTAACTAACTAACTAACTAACTAACTAACTAACTAACTACTAACTAACTAACTACTAACTAACTAACTAACTACTAACTAACTAACTAACTAACTAACTAACTAACTACTAACTAACTAACTAACTAACTAACTAACTACTAACTAACACT
>NW_023996695.1:0-35249 GCF_015586225.1 Lucilia sericata | reverse complement strand
CAGAACTAGAACAGAACTAGAACAGAACTAGAACAGAACTAGAGCAGAACTAGAACAGAACTAGAACAGAACTAGAACAGAACTAGAACAGAACTAGAACAGAACTAGAACAGAACTAGAACAGAACTAGAACAGAACTAGAACAGAACTAGAACAGAACTAGAACAGAACTAGAACAGAACTAGAACAGAACTAGAACAGAACTAGAACAGAACTAGAACAGAACTAGAACAGAACTAAAACTAAAATATGAACATGTATGTAGAAGTACTCAACATTTGAATTTTTAAACAACCCTCGTATTTTCAAGTACTCATGTGTATTTTTGCATCATGTTATGTTTTATTTGTGGTCATTGGTTGCAAATAATTATATTTGGTTGGCTCTGACCATTCGTGCTCTTTAAATGTATGTGTGTTTTTTGTTTGGACTATACATACATATGAATGTACATTTGTATGCAAATAACTATTGTTGTAATTTATTTTATATTGAAGTTGAGTTTTAAATGAATGATGTTTTTAATTTCTTGTTTTTTTTCCATTCTTTGACAATTGTACTCACACAGTCACTTGTATATAAAGTACTCACTTTCCACTATTGCCCAATCATAATGAGGGTAAATACATATACATTTGTATGTATAAATAGTTATTTACTTATTTTGTTTACTGTATTCTCCTGCCAATTGTTTCAGTTGTGTGTTGTTGATGTTGTAAAACCCGTTTATGTTATTCTTCATTAAATAATGGCTTTATGTGGTTGTTTTTTTTTTTTCTTTTTTTTTTTTTGCCTATTTTATTTGTATTACCTTATTTTTTTTTTTTTCTCTTCCTGAACTATTTACATTTACATGAATTGTTATTGTATTGGTTTTATAATGATTGATCATTAAAACATCAATATTTAGCACATTAAAGGGGTCTAAAGAGTCAAAATTGTCTGTTTAATGCATGAGTTGTAGTTGTTATTTAATTTTTGTCATTTTTATATATTTTATTTATTCATATATTTTGTTTCATATTAAATTAACTCTGTAGTGCAGAGGTAATTTTTCAAATATTTATTTATTTTTTTTAATATTAATTCATTGTGTTTAGTGGTTTTTGTGCATAATCATCAATGTGAGTTATTTTTATCAATTAAAATATTTGTTGCTAAATTAGTGGTGAAAACAAAGAATTTTAATATACTGCAGCGATTAAATAAAAACATAAAAGAGATTTATTTAAATATATAAAGTGAACGAATAGGAGTGCGAAACAAATATTTTAAGTTGAAAGTTAAAACATTTTTAGTTTTAAATATAAATTTTTCACTAGGTTCTGAAAGCCAAAGCATTATTTAGAGCTCTGCATCTGCTTTTATTTTATTGATTATAGCGTCGTTTATAGATCTACAAGTTTTTCTTATAGAACTACAACTGAACTATGTAGAACAGAACTAGGACTGATCTAGAACAGAACTAGAAAAGAACTAGAAAGTACCAGAACTGAACTAGAACTGAACTAGAACTGAACTAGAACTGAACTAGAACTAGAACTGAACTAGAACTGAACTAGAACTGAACTAGAACTGAACTAGAACTGAACTAGAACTGAACTAGAACTGATTAGAACTGAACTAGAACTGAACTAGAACTGAACTAGAACTGAACTAGAACTGAACTAGAACTGACTAACTGAACTAGAACTGAACTAGAACTGAACTAGAACTGAACTAGAACTGACTAGAACTGAACTAGAACTGAACTAGAACTGAACTAGAACTGAACTAGAACTGAACTGAATTAACTAGAACTGAACTAGAACTGAACTAGAACTGAATTAGAACTAAACTAGAACTGAACTAGAACTGAACTAGAACTGAACTAGAACTGAACTAGAACTGAACTAGAACTGAACTAGAACTGAACTAGAACTGAACTAGAACTGAACTAGAACTGAACTAGAACTGAACTAGAAGTGAACTAGAACTGAACTAGAACTGAACTAGAACTGAACTAGAACTGAACTAGAACTGAACTAGAACTGAACTAGAACTGAACTAGAACTGAACTAGAACTGAACTAGAACTGAACTAGAACTGAACTAGAACTGAACTAGAACTGAACTGAACTGAACTAGAACTGAACTAGAACTGAACTAGAACTGAACTAGAACTGAACTAGAACTGAACTAGAACTGAACTAGAACTGAACTAGAACTGAACTAGAACTGAACTAGAACTGAACTAGAACTGAACTAGAACTGAACTAGAACTGAACTAGAACTGAACTAGAACTGAACTAGAACTGAACTAGAACTGAACTAGAACTGAACTAGAACTGAACTAGAACTGAACTAGAACTGAACTAGAACTGAACTAGACTGAACTAGAACTGAACTAGAACTGAACTAGAACTGAACTAGAACTGAACTAGAACTGAACTAGAACTGAACTAGAACTGAACTAGAACTGAACTAGAGAACTGAACTAGAACTGAACTAGAACTGAACTAGAACTGAACTAGAACTGAACTAGAACTGAACTAGAACTGAACTAGAACTGAACTAGAACTGAACTAGAACTGAACTAGAACTGAACTAGAACTGAACTAGAACTGAACTAAACTGAACTAGAACTGAACTAGAACTGAACTAGAACTGAACTAGAACTGAACTAGAACTGAACTAGAACTGAACTAGAACTGAACTAGACTGAACTAGAACTGAACTAGAACTGAACTAGAACTGAACTAGAACTGAACTAGAACTGAACTAGAACTGAACTAGAACTGAACTAGAACTGAACTAGAACTGAACTAGAACTGAACTAGAACTGAACTAGAACTGAACTAGAACTGACTAGAACTGAACTAGAACTGAACTAGAACTGAACTAGAACTGAACTAGAACTGAACTAGAACTGAACTAGAACTGAACTAGAACTGAACTAGAACTGAACTAGAACTGAACTAGAACTGAACTAGAACTGAACTAGAACTGAACTAGAACTGAACTAGAACTGAACTAGAACTGAACTAGAACTGAACTAGAACTGAACTAGAACTGAACTAGAACTGAACTAGAACTGAACTAGAACTGAACTAGAACTGAACTAGAACTGAACTAGAACTGAACTAGAACTGAACTAGAACTGAACTAGAACTGAACTAGAACTGAACTAGAACTGAACTAGAACTGAACTAGAACTGAACTAGAACTGAACTAGAACTGAACTAGAACTGAACTAGAACTGAACTAGAACTGAACTAGAACTGAAACTAGAACTGAACTAGAACTGAACTAGAACTGAACTAGACTGAACTAGAACTGAACTAGAACTGAACTAGAACTGAACTAGAACTGAACTAGAACTGAACTAGAACTGAACTAGAACTGAACTAGAACTGAACTAGAACTGAACTAGAACTGAACTAGAACTGAACTAGAATGAACTAGAACTGAACTAGAACTGAACTAGAACTGAACTAGAACTGAACTAGAACTGAACTAGAACTGAACTAGAACTGAACTAGAACTGAACTAGAACTGAACTAGAACTGCTAGAACTGAACTAGAACTGAACTAGAACTGAACTAGAACTGAACTAGAACTGAACTAGAACTGAACTAGAACTGAACTAGAACTGAACTAGAACTGAACTAGAACTGAACTAGAACTGAACTAGAACTGAACTAGAATGAACTAGAACTGAACTAGAACTGAACTAGAACTGAACTAGAACTGAACTAGAACTGAACTAGAACTGAACTAGAACTGAACTAGAACTGAACTAGAACTGAAGAACTGAACTAGAACTGAACTAGAACTGAACTAGAACTGAACTAGAACTGAACTAGAACTGAACTAGAACTGAACTAGAACTGAACTAGAACTGAACTAGAACTGAACTAGAACTGAACTAGAACTGAACTAGAACTGAACTAGAACTGAACTAGAACTGAACTAGAACTGAACTAGAACTGAACTAGAACTGAACTAAACTGAACTGAACTAGAACTAGAACTGAACTAGAACTGAACTAGAACTGAACTAGAACTGAACTAGAACTGAACTAGAACTGAACTAGAACTGAACTAGAACTGAACTAGAACTGAACTAGAACTGAACTAGAACTAGAACTGAACTAGAACTGAACTTGAACTATAACTGAACTAAACTGGAAAATGTAACGTTTTTTTTTATATTTTCCTGTGCGTATGATTAATTTCAATACAAATTGAATTAAATATTACTAATACGTGGTTTAGTTATAATTTCTTAAACTTAATGCAATTATGTATTTTTAATTATAATATAAATACTGTATATTTAAATACTTTTCCTTTTTTAACAAGAAAGAAACATAAAACTTAACAAAATATTTGTCTACAATTATTATTTCTAAGACTTCTAATTAAAACGAACAATTTCTTTTTCATGTAAAAATTTCCATTTATTCAGCCAGACACACAAGACATTTTTCCTAAAGGCCATAGAAATGAACAACTAAAACTAAAAATATCATAAAAAGCCAAAAAATCCTTTTTAATTACATTCATATAATTAAATATTTTTGGGGCAAAAAGCAAAACTGATAGAAAAAAAATCTTTGAATGGAATATAAAGATTTTTGTGGTTTCTTATAGTTTTGTAAACAAAATTGTTAAAAATAAATTTTACATAGAAACATGTTTTCTTTAATTACATACAGAACTTAGTGATTTTGCTTAAAAGGAAATTTATTTTATATAAAATTTCTATATAGTTTATGCTTTTTCATAGTCTATCTATATTTTCATATTATTATTTTCTATTAAATTTCCTATAAACTATGCTTAATATATTTTGTGGTTTTAATTTATTCAAACAAATAAAAACAAGTTTTTTTTCTATAAAAATAATATTAAGTTTATTTTCCTTTTATAAAAAAAAACTACAAGTAATGTTTGATATTTTTATGCAATTATAAGAAGAATAGTTTCTGCAACAGAAAAAAAAAGAGTAAAATACAAAAGCAATCAAACTTTTGTAATAGTATTAGGAATTTGTTTTATGTTTTCTTTGGTAAATTGATAAAATATTTTAATGGAAATAGAAAAGAGAATTTTTAATAAGGTTTGAAAGGAATTTATGAAGAAATATAAAAGTAGTACTACAAAAGTTGTATGTATATTTTATTTCTAGAGAATTACCACATATTGGTAGAATAACTATCAAAACAAAAAATATAGCAAAAATAAGTAGAGCTTTTATTTCACAATATCTTGTAGATGCTTGCTCTTAATTTCAATTCTGTTAGTTGCCTTTGCAAATGCACTTCAATTCGTACTTCTCTACTTTACACAGAAATAAGAATTTTAGATTTAAATTCAATTGAACACTATTCGTTAATATAACTTGATTGCTCAATGTATTAGAACTGAACTAGAACTGAACTAGAAACTGAACTAGAACGAACTAGAACTGAACTAGAACTGAACTAGAACTGAACTAGAACTGAACTAGAACTGAACTAGAACTGAACTAGAATTGAACTAGAACTGAACTAGAACTGAACTAGAACTGAACTAGAACTGAACTAGAACTGAACTAGAACTGAACTAGAACTAAACTAGAACTGAACTAGAACTAAACTAGAACTGAACTAGAAACTGAACTAGAACTGAACTAGAACTGAACTAGAACTGAACTAGAACTGAACTAGAACTATAACTGAACTAGAACTGAACTAGAACTTAACTAGAACTGAACTAGAACTCAACTAGATCTGAATCAGAACTGAACTAGTCTTGTCTATAGTCTAGTCTATAGTCTAGTCTATAGTCTAGTCTATAGTCTAGTCTATAGTCTAGTCTATAGTCTAGTCTATAGTCTAGTCTATAGTCTAGTCTATAGTCTAGTCTATAGTCTAGTCTATAGTCTAGTCTATAGTCTAGTCTATAGTCTAGTCTATAGTCTAGTCTATAGTCTAGTCTATAGTCTAGTCTATAGTCTAGTCTATAGTCTAGTCTATAGTCTAGTCTATAGTCTAGTCTATAGTCTAGTCTATAGTCTAGTCTATAGTCTAGTCTATAGTCTAGTCTAGTCTAGTCTTAGTCTAGTCTATAGTCTAGTCTATAGTCTAGTCTATAGTCTAGTCTATAGTCTAGTCTATAGTCTAGTCTATAGTCTAGTCTATAGTCTAGTCTATGTCTAGTCTATAGTCTAGTCTATAGTCTAGTCTATAGTCTAGTCTATAGTCTAGTCTATAGTCTAGTCTATAGTCTAGTCTATAGTCTAGTCTATAGTCTAGTCTATAGTCTAGTCTATAGTCTAGTCTATAGTCTAGTCTATAGTCTAGTCTATAGTCTAGTCTATAGTCTAGTCTATAGTCTAGTCTATAGTCTAGTCTATAGTCTAGTCTATAGTCTAGTCTATAGTCTAGTCTATAGTCTAGTCTATAGTCTAGTCTATAGTCTAGTCTATAGTCTAGTCTATAGTCTAGTCTATAGTCTAGTCTATAGTCTAGTCTATAGTCTAGTCTATAGTCTAGTCTATAGTCTAGTCTATAGTCTAGTCTATAGTCTAGTCTATAGTCTAGTCTATAGTCTAGTAATAGTCTAGTCTATAGTCTAGTCTATAGTCTAGTCTATAGTCTAGTCTATAGTCTAGTCTATAGTCTAGTCTATAGTCTAGTCTATAGGCTAGTCTATAGTCTAGTCTATAGTCTAGTCTATAGTCTAGTCTATAGTCTAGTCTATAGTCTAGTCTATAGTCTAGTCTATAGTCTAGTCTATAGTCTAGTCTATAGTCTAGTCTATAGTCTAGTCTATAGTCTAGTCTATAGTCTAGTCTATAGTCTAGTCTATAGTCTAGTCTATAGTCTAGTCTATAGTCTAGTCTATAGTCTAGTCTATAGTCTAGTCTATAGTCTAGTCTATAGTCTAGTCTATAGTCTAGTCTATAGTCTAGTCTATAGTCTAGTCTATAGTCTAGTCTATAGTCTAGTCTAGTCTATAGTCTAGTCTATAGTCTAGTCTAGTCTATAGTCTAGTCTATAGTCTAGTCTATAGTCTAGTCTATAGTCTAGTCTATAGTCTAGTCTATAGTCTAGTCTATAGTCTAGTCTAGTCTATAGTCTAGTCTATAGTCTAGTCTAGTCTAGTCTAGTCTAGTCTAGTCTAGTCTAGTCTAGTCTAGTCTATAGTCTAGTCTATAGTCTAGTCTATAGTCTAGTCTAGTCTATAGTCTAGTCTAGTCTATAGTCTAGTCTATAGTCTAGTCTATAGTCTAGTCTATAGTCTAGTCTATAGTCTAGTCTATAGTCTAGTCTATAGTCTAGAGTACGGTCTAGTCTATAGTCTAGAGTATAGTCTAGTCTATAGTCTAGTCTATGGTCTAGTCTATAGTCTAGTCTATAGTCTAGTCTATAGTCTAGTCTATAGTCTAGTCTATAATCTAGTTTATAGTCTAGTCTATAGTCTAGCCTATAGTCTAACCTATACTCTAGTCTATAGTCTAGTCTATAGGGTAGTCTATAGAGTAGTTTATAGTCTAGTCTATAGGCTAGTCTAGTCTATTGTCTAGTGTATTGTCTAGTCTATTGTCTAGTCTATTGTCTAGTCTATTGTCTAGTCTATTGTCTAGTCTATAGTCTAGTCTATAGTTTAGTCTTTAGTCTAGTCTTTAGTTTAATTTATAGTCTAGCCTATAGTGTAGTCATTGATTGTAAATTTCTCTTAATAAGTTCAATTTCATTAAAAAATACATAATATTACTTGGAATGAACAATGTCGCCTAAAGCTCCAATTACTTAATTCACTAGATATTACACATCTATCATCCCAACATTGTTGTCACATCTCATGGTTAAGTAATTTTACTTGTTAATTTCTACCAAGAACAACAATTAAATGAAAATCTCTAAAGGTAAAATCATTTTACTTTGCAAATGAATATTTTCTCAGAAATATAATTTTCTTTAATTCTGAGCATGGACAACTGCTGAAGGACGAATTCAATGTTATTTACAATATATTTTAAGGCTATAATTAAAACAATATTGTATACTTTAGGAGGAAGATGTAGTGTGTATTTAAATAAAGATATTCTAAATTGTTATAGATTGAAAGGTAGTGAAGATAAATATCTTACAAATTAGATAGTAATCATACTGAATTAGAACTAACTAGAACTGAAAGTGTAATAAAACTAGAACTGAGTCTTAACTAAAATTGTTTCGTTTATTTTCTCTCCACCTGTTTTAATACATACACATTTTAATTTTTTATCTTTATTTTTCTCTCATTTAATTCACACAAATGCTATTTTAATAATTAAAACCACACATTTTGCAATTAACAACCACAACAACTTCAATGACCGAGAGAGTTGGTGGTTGGCAACCAAAAACCAATTCACATATTAAAATTCATTATCAGTAGCAGAAATGCAAAAAAAAAAAAAAATATTAAAAATTACACTTAAACTATGTATTTACAACATTACGAAAAGGGTTATGTATAAAAGTATCAAGTTGCAACAAATAATAATAATAACAATAATATAGAAAAGCATATAAAACCAGCAAACACAACAATACAATAAAATAAACCAAAAGCAAAATCAACGAGACACAAAACATGTATAGATAAAATAAATTTTAAAAAATCCATACAAATTAATTACATTCACATTTACATACATGACAAATACTCTAATTGCGAAAAGGACAAAAAATAAACTAACAACCACTAACACTACTGTAACAACTACTTTTGCAGGAGCGTGAGTGGTGCACTTAGCCAGGGATACCACACACACAAACATGCACATTGATAATGTATTACAGTACTGTCAACCATATAGAAATGCAAATAGGGAACTGTTAAAAACTATATAAAATAACAACTATCCCCATATTTATGTATGTATGTTAATTTACATGTATTAGTATGTAGGTGCTTTTTAATATATCCCAATACCATCACCACAACCAAAGCCATTTCTATCTATTCACGTATTAAAATGTTTATAAATCCTTGAATTTTTTTTTTTTCAAAATTTTCTATGTGAACAGGAGTGGTAAGGTACCCAACTAGATAGTTCTAGTTTCTAGTTCAGTTCTAGTTCAGTTCTAGTTCAGTTCTAGTTCAGTTCTAGTTCAGTTCTATTCAGTTCTAGTTCAGTTCTAGTTCAGTTCTAGTTCAGTTCTAGTTCAGTTCTAGTTCAGTTCTAGTTCAGTTCTAGTTCAGTTCTAGTTCAGTTCTAGTTCAGTTCTAGTTCAGTTCTAGTTCAGTTCTAGTTCAGTTCTAGTTCAGTTCTAGTTCAGTTCTAGTTCAGTTCTAGTTCAGTTCTAGTTCAGTTCTAGTTCAGTTCTAGTTCAGTTCTAGTTCAGTTCTAGTTCAGTTCTAGTTTCTTAGTTCAGTTCTAGTTCAGTTCTAGTTCAGTTCTAGTTCAGTTCTAGTTCAGTTCTAGTTCTAGGTCAGTTCTAGTTCAGTTCTAGTTCAGTTCTAATTCAGTTCTAGTTCAGTTCTAGTTCAGTTCTAGTTCAGTTCTAGTTCAGTTCGTTCAGTCTTGTTCTAGTTCAGTTCTAGTTCAGTTCTAGTTCAGTTCTAGTTCAGTTCTAGTTCATTTCTAGTTCAGTTCTAGTTCAGTTCTAGTTCAGTTCTAGTTCAGTTCTAGTTCAGTTCTAGTTCAGTTCTAGTTTAGTTCTAGTTCAGTTCTAGTTAGTTCTAGTTCAGTTCTAGTTCAGTTCTAGTTCAGTTCTAATTCAGTTCTAGTTCAGTTCTAGTTCAGTTCTAGTTCAGTTCTAGTTCAGTTCTAGTTCAGTTCTAGTTCAGTTCTAGTTCAGTTCTAGTTCAGTTCTAGTTCAGTTCTAGTTCAGTTCTAGTTCAGTTCTAGTTCAGTTCTAGTTCAGTTCTAGTTCAGTTTAGTTCAGTTCTACTTCATATCTAGTTCAGTTCTAATCTTTCCTCTAATTTTATTTGTAAGTAAACTCCCTTTACTTTTAAAATCAGTATAAGCGATAAACAAATTATAACTAAAAAAGAATTCATGACATGTTTGCCTAAAGTATACATTAAAATGTTTATAAATGTTTATAAATCCTTGCATATTTTTTTCAACATTTTCCATATGAACAGGGAGTGATCAATGCCACAACCAGTTCAGTTCTAGATCAGTTCTAGTTCAGTTCTAGTTCTAGTTCAGTTCTAGTTCAGTTCTAGTTCAGTTCTAGTTCAATTCTAGTTCAGTTCTAGTTCAGTTCTAGTTCAGTTCTAGTTCAGTTCTAGTTCAGTTCTAGTTCAGTTCTAGTTCAGTTCTAATTCAGTTCTAGTTCAGTTCTAGTTCAGTTCTAGTTCAGTTCTAGCTCAGTTCTAGTTCAGTTCTAGTTCAGTTCTAGTTCAGTTCTAGTTCAGTTCTAGTTCAGTTCTAGTTCAGTTCTAGTTCAGTTCTAGTTCAGTTCTAGTTCAGTTCTAGTTCAGTTCTAGTTCAGTTCTAGTTCAGTTCTAGTTCAGTTCTAGTTCAGTTCTAGTTCAGTTCTAGTTCAGTTCTTGTTCAGTTCTAGTTCTAGTTCTAGTTCAGTTCTAGTTCAGTTCTAGTTCAGTTCTAGTTCAGTTCTAGTTCAGTTCTAGTTCAGTTCTAGTTCAGTTCTAGTTCAGTTCTAGTTCAGTTCTAGTTCAGTTCTAGTTCAGTTCTAGTTCAGTTCTAGTTCAGTTCTAGTTCAGTTCTAGTTCAGTTCTAGTTCAGTTCTAGTTCAGTTCTAGTTCAGTTCTAGTTCAGTTCTAGTTCAGTTCTAGTTCAGTTCTAGTTCAGTTCTAGTTTAGTTCTAGTTCAGATCTAGTTCAGTTTCTAGTTCAGTTCTAGTTCAGTTCTAGTTCAGTTCTAGTTCAGTTCTAGTTCAGTTCTAGTTCAGTTCTAGTTCAGTTCTAGTTCAGTTCTAGTTCAGTTCTAGTTCAGTTCTAGTTCAGTTCTAGTTCAGTTCTAGTTCAGTTCTAGTTCAGTTCTAGTTCAGTTCTAGTTCAGTTCTAGTTCAGTTCTAGTTCAGTTCTAGTTCAGTTCTAGTTCAGTTCTAGTTCAGTTCTAGTTCAGTTCTAGTTCAGTTCTAGTTCAGTTCTAGTTCAGTTCTAGTTCAGTTCTAGTTCAGTTCTAGTTCAGTTCTAGTTCAGTTCTAGTTCAGTTCTAGTTCAGTTCTAGTTCAGTTCTAGTTCAGTTCTAGTTCAGTTCTAGTTCAGTTCTAGTTCAGTTCTAGTTCTGTTCTAGTTCAGTTCTAGTTCAGTTCTAGTTCAGTTCTAGTTCAGTTCTAGTTTCAGTTCTAGTTCAGTTCTAGTTCAGTTCTAGTTCAGTTCTAGTTCAGTTCAGTTCAGCTCTAGTTCAGTTCTAGTTCAGTTCTAGTTCAGTTCTAGTTCAGTTCTAGTTCAGTTCTAGTTCAGTTCTAGTTCAGTTCTAGTTCAGTTCTAGTTCAGTTCTAGTTCAGTTCTAGTTCAGTTCTAGTTCAGTTCTAGTTCAGTTTCTAGTTCAGTTCTAGTTCAGTTCTAGTTCAGTTCTAGTTCAGTTCTAGTTCAGTTCTAGTTCAGTTCTAGTTCAGTTCTAGTTCAGTTCTAGTTCAGTTCTAGTTCAGTTCTAGTTCAGTTCTAGTTCAGTTCTAGTTCAGTTTCTAGTTCAGTTCTAGTTCAGTTCTAGTCAGTTCTAGTTCAGTTCTAGTTCAGTTCTAGTTCAGTTCTAGTTCAGTTCTAGTTCAGTTTAGTTCAGTTCTAGTTCAGTTCTAGTTCAGTTCTAGTTCAGTTCAGTTCAGTTCTAGTTCAGTTCTAGTTCAGTTCTAGTTCAGTTCTAGTTCTTCTAGTTCAGTTCTAGTTCAGTTCTAGTTCAGTTCTAGTTCAGTTCTAGTTCAGTTCTAGTTCAGTTCTAGTTCAGTTCTAGTTCAATTCTAGTTCAGTTCTAGTTCAGTTCTAGTTCAGTTCTAGTTCAGTTCTAGTTCAGTTTCTAGTTCAGTTCTAGTTCAGTTCTAGTTCAGTTCTAGTTCAGTTCTAGTTCAGTTCTAGTTTCAGTTCTAGTTCTTCTAGTTCAGATCTAATTCAGTTCTAGTTCAGTTCTAGTTCAGTTCTAATTCAGTTCTAGTTCAGTTCTAGTTCAGTTCTAGTTCAGTTCTAGTTCAATTCTAGTTCAGTTCTAGTTCAGTTCTAGTTCAGTTCTAGTTCAGTTCTAGTTCATTTCTAGTTCAGTTCTAGTTTAGTTCTAGTTCAGTTCTAGTTCAGTTCTAGTTCAGTTCTAGTTCAGTTCTAGTTTATTCTAGTCAGTTCTAGTTTAGTTCTAGTTCAGTTCTAGTTCAGTTCTAGTTCAGTTCTAATTCAGTTCTAGTTCAGTTCTAGTTCAGTTCTAGTTCAGTTCTAGTTCAGTTCTAGTTCAGTTCTAGTTCAGTTCTAGTTCAGTTCTAGTTCAGTTCTAGTTCAGTTCTAGTTCAGTTCTAGTTCAGTTCTAGTTCAGTTCTAGTTCAGTTCTAGTTCAGTTCTACTTATATCTAGTTCAGTTCTAATCTTTCCTCTAATTTTATTTGTAAGTAAACTCCCTTTACTTTTAAAATCAGTATAAGCGATAAACAAATTATAACTAAAAAAGAATTCATGACATGTTTGCCTAAAAGTATACATTAAAATGTTTATAAATGTTTATAAATCCTTGCATATTTTTTTTCAACATTTTCCATATGAACAGGGAGTGATCAATGCCACAACCAGTTCAGTTCTAGATCAGTTCTAGTTCAGTTCTAGTTCTAGTTCAGTTCTAGTTCAGTTCTAGTTCAGTTCTAGTTCAGTTCTAGTTCAGTTCTAGTTCAGTTCTAGTTCAGTTCTAGTTCAGTTCTAGTTCAGTTCTAGTTCAGTTCTAGTTCAGTTCTAGTTCAGTTCTAGTTCAGTTCTAGTTCAGTTCTAGTTCAGTTCTAGTTCAGTTCTAGTTCAGTTCTAGTTCAGTTCTAATTCAGTTCTAGTTCAGTTCTAGTTCAGGTCTAGTTCTAGTTCAGTTCTAGTTCAGTTCTAGTTCAGTTCTAGTTCAGTTCTAGTTCAGTTCTAGTTCAGTTCTAGTTCAGTTCTAGTTCAGTTTAGTTCAGTTCTAGTTCAGTTCTAGTTCAGTTCTAGTTCAGTTCTAGTTCAGTTCTAGTTCAGTTCTAGTTCAGTTCTAGTTCAGTTCTAGTTCAGTTCTAGTTCAGTTCTAGTTCAGTTCTAGTTCAGTTCTAGTTCAGTTCTAGTTCAGTTCTAGTTCAGTTCTAGTTCAGTTCTAGTTCAGTTCTAGTTCAGTTCTAGTTCAGTTCTAGTTCAGTTCTAGTTCAGTTCTAGTTCAGTTCTAGTTCAGTTCTAGTTCAGTTCTAGTTCAGTTCTAGTTCAGTTCTAGTTCAGTTCTAGTTCAGTTCTAGTTCAGTTCTAGTTCAGTTCTAGTTCAGTTCTAGTTCAGTTCTAGTTCAGTTCTAGTTCAGTTCTAGTTCAGTTCTAGTTCAGTTCTAGTTCAGTTCTAGTTCAGTTCTAGTTCAGTTCTAGTTCAGTTCTAGTTCAGTTCTAGTTCAGTTCTAGTTCAGTTCTAGTTCAGTTCTAGTTCAGTTCTAGTTCAGTTCTAGTTCAGTTCTAGTTCAGTTCTAGTTCAGTTCTAGTTCAGTTCTAGTTCAGTTCTAGTTCAGTTTAGTTCAGTTCTAGTTCAGTTCTAGTTCAGTTCTAGTTCAGTTCTAGTTCAGTTCTAGTTCAGTTCTAGTTCAGTTCTAGTTCAGTTCTAGTTCAGTTCTAGTTCAGTTCTAGTTCAGTTCTAGTTCAGTTCTAGTTCAGTTCTAGTTCAGTTCTAGTTCAGTTCTAGTTCAGTTCTAGTTCAGTTCTAGTTCAGTTCTAGTTCAGTTCTAGTTCAGTTCTAGTTCAGTTTAGTTGTTGTAGTTCAGTTGTAGTTCAGTTAGTTCAGTTCTAGTTCAGTTCTAGTCAGTTCTAGTTCGTTCTAGTTCAGTTCTAGTCAGTTCTAGTTCAGTTCTAGTTCAGTTCTAGTTCAGTTCTAGTTCAGTTCTAGTTCAGTTCTAGTTCAGTTCTAGTTCAGTTCTAGTTCAGTTCTAGTTCAGTTCTAGTTCAGTTCTAGTTCAGTTCTAGTTCAGTTCTAGTTCAGTTCTAGTTCAGTTCTAGTTCAGTTCTAGTTCAGTTCTAGTTCAGTTCTAGTTCAGTTCTAGTTCAGTTCTAGTTCAGTTCTAGTTCAGTTCTAGTTCAGTTCTAGTTCAGTTCTAGTTCAGTTCTAGTTCAGTTCTAGTTCAGTTCTAGTTCAGTTCTAGTTCAGTTCTAGTCGTTCTAGTTCAGTTCTAGTTCAGTTCTAGTTCAGTTCTAGTTCAGTTCTAGTTCAGTTCTAGTTCAGTTCTAGTTCAGTTCTAGTTCAGTTCTAGTTCAGTTCTAGTTCAGTTCTAGTTCAGTTCTAGTTCAGTTCTAGTTCAGTTCTAGTTCAGTTCTTCAGTTTTCAGTTCTAGTTCAGTTCTAGTTCAGTTCTAGTTCAGTTCTAGTTCAGTTCTAGTTCAGTTCTAGTTCAGTTCTAGTTCAGTTCTAGTTCAGTTTCTAGTTCAGTTCTAGTTCAGTTCTAGTTCAGTTCTAGTTAGTTCTAGTTCAGTTCTAGTTCAGTTCTAGTTCAGTTCTAGTTCAGTTCTAGTTCAGTTCTAGTTCAGTTCTAGTTCAGTTCTAGTTCAGTTCTAGTTCAGTTCTAGTTCAGTTCTAGTTCAGTTCTAGTTCAGTTCTAGTTCAGTTCTAGTTCAGTTCTAGTTCAGTTCTAGTTCAGTTCTAGTTCAGTTCTAGTTCAGTTCTAGTTCAGTTCTAGTTCAGTTCTAGTTCAGTTCTAGTTCAGTTCTAGTTCAGTTCTAGTTCAGTTCTAGTTCAGTTCTAGTTCAGTTCTAGTTCAGTTCTAGTTCAGTTCTAGTTCAGTTCTAGTTCAGTTCTAGTTTAGTTCTAGTTCAGTTCTAGTTAGTTCTAGTTCAGTTCTAGTTCAGTTCTAGTTCAGTTCTAGTTCAGTCTAGTTCTAGTTCAGTTCTAGTTCAGTCTAGTTCTAGTTCAGTTCTAGTTCAGTTCTAGTTCAGTTCTAGTTTAGTTCTAGTTCAGTTCTAGTTAGTTCTAGTTCAGTTCTAGTTCAGTTCTAGTTCAGTTCTAGTTCAGTTCTAGTTCAGTTCTAGTTCAGTTCTAGTTCAGTTCTAGTTCAGTTCTAGTTCAGTTTTAGTTCAGTTCTAGTTCAGTTCTAGTTCAGTTCTAGTTCAGTTCTAGTTCAGTTCTAGTTCAGTTCTAGTTCAGTTCTAGTTCAGTTCTAGTTCAGTTCTAGTTCAGTTCTAGTTCAGTTCTAGTTCAGTTCTAGTTCAGTTCTAGTTCAGTTCTAGTTCAGTTCTAGTTCAGTTCTAGTTTAGTTCTAGTTTCAGTTCTAGTTTAGTTCTAGTTCAGTTCTAGTTCAGTTCTAGTTCATTCTAGTTCAGTTCTAGTTCAGTTCTAGTTCAGGTCTAGTTCTAGTTCAGTTCTAGTTTCAGTTCTAGTTCAGTTTCTAGTTCATTCTAGTTTAGTTCTAGTTCAGTTCTAGTTTAGTTCTAGTTCAGGTCTAGTCAGTTCTAGTTCAGTTCTAGTTCAGTTCTAGTTCAGTTCTAGTTCAGTTCTAGTTCAGTTCTACTTTTATATCTAGTTCAGTTCATAATCTTTCCTCTAATTTTATTTGTAAGTAAACTCCCTTTACTTTAAAATCAGTATAGAGCGATAAACAAATTATAACTAAAAAAGAATTCATGACATGTTTGCCTAAAAGTATACATGTTGAAAAATTATATGTCATTAAAAATTTTAGTAATTAGTAAAGCGTAAATATAACAGATTTTTGGGGTCGTCCCCCCAAAAAAAAGCAACTTAATTATGGTGTAACTAAACAACAATTTTTTTGGTACTTTTCTTACAATGTTTCGCCAAAGAAAATGAAAAAAACACAGCTTAATTGCTACAAGTTTTAACATTTCTAGCAGTTATTGTTTTACACTTTTTCATATTTTTTTCACTTTGTTTTATTTTGTCAACTGCAGTTTTGGAAATGGTATTGTTTATGAAATGTGCAACACAATTAAACAAAAGGTCCTGCAAACAGAGAAGGAAAAAATTCTTACATTTTACTTGTTGTTTAGTTTAATACAATTATATGAACAGTTTTGTGGTTGGTGTTTTTTCTATTTTTTTGCCTTAATTATAATTTATATGAAGAAAAACATGCTCGTAGTACAACCTGTCGTTATGTTTGGCTACATTTTGTTATAAATGTTGTACAACAGAGTTCATTGTTTAGTTTCATAGTTGTTAAAATGTAATTTTGTAAAGATATTGTGTTTATAATTATAGTTTAAAGATGGAAATCAAGATTTCGATATTTCTTAAAATTAATATTTAATTATATTGCATTTCTTGCTTTCACACATATTGCTTAAATTACTTTCATATACCCCCAAAAACCACAGCCTAATTTTAGGCACTTTATACAATTTAATTTGAAAAATATGTTTCACTTTCTTTTAAATAATATTACCTACTTATTGGTGTATTTAAGGTATTAAACTAGATTGCCTACCTTAAGGCTGTTTTATATAAATTATGTAAAGCCAACTTCTGTGTGCTTTTTCTTATTTGATTTTTGACAACAATTTGAAAATTACTTTTTAAACTTTCAACATAACTTAATGCTTACTTTTCAAAATGTTACCACCACATCATCATAAATATTTTATTGTAAATTTCACTAATTACTTTTTTTGCTTCCTTAAATCAGTTTCGATTAAATTTTCTCTCAGCTTACCACATTCTGTTTTAAGTTCTTTTTTTGTTTTCAAAATTGTAATTTTCGTTAATATCTCATTGAAGCTAAATAAAATACAACAGCATGTTGAAGCAAGGAAAAAAAAAACACTTCCTAATACCCATTAAATCCTTAGATTTACAGACTTTGCAGCAATTATTTTGTAATTACGCCCGAAATAACAAAAAAGCACATAGAGCAGAAGAAGTTGAAAAAACCGCATAACCTCAACTGTTCCGCACACTCATATACATTTACGATAATAACCGAAAAGAACAAATGGCAAAAATAAAGTTTAACATCTGAAAACCGAGAATTAGTTGTAGCAACAAACATGGATAAAAAAGCTGAAAATCTTTGTTGATTTAATACCTGCTAAAAAATGTAAATCGCAACAACAAAGTTTAGAGGAAAAGAAGGTAAACTTTGGAAAGGGAAAACATCAAATGTAATATGAAAAAAACATGGACAACATACTGAAAGAAAACAGATAAAAGAAAGAATCTAAGCTTCTTAGGTAGTCCCACAAAATAAAAGTTTTTATCTAGTCTAGTCTTAAGTCTAGCCATAGCCTAGTTTATAGTCTAGTCTATAGTCTGAGTCAATAATCTAGTCTGCAGTACAGTCTATAATCTAGTCTACAACCTTGTCTTTAATCTAGTCTATAGTCTGATCAATAGTCTAGTCTGCAGTATAGTCTACAATCTAGTCTACAACCTTGTCTTTAGTCTAGTCCATAGGCTAGTCTATAGTCTAGTCTATAGTCTAGTCTATAGTCAAGTCTATTAGTCTAGTGTAGTCTATAGTCTAGTCTATAGTCTAGTCTATAGTCTAGTCTATAGTCTAGTCTATAGTCTAGTCTATAGTCTAGTCTATAGTCTAGTATAGTCTAGTCTATAGTCTAGTCTATAGTCTAGTCTATAGTCTAGTCTATAGTCTAGTCTATAGTCTAGTCTATAGTCTAGTCTATAGTCTAGTCTATAGTCTAGTCTATAGTCTAGTCTATAGTCTAGTCTATAGTCTAGACTATAGTCTAGTCTATAGTCTAGTCTATAGTCTAGTCTATAGTCTAGTCTATAGTCTAGTCTATAGTCTAGTCTATAGTCTAGTCTATAGTCTAGTCTATAGTCTAGTCTATAGTCTAGTCTATAGTCTCAGTCTATAGTCTAGTCTATAGTCTAGTCTATAGTCCTAGTCTATAGTCTAGTCTATAGTCTAGTCTATAGTCTAGTCTATAGTCTAGTCTATAGTCTAGTCTATAGTCTAGTCTATAGTCTAGTCTATAGTCTAGTCTATAGTCTTTAGTCTAGTCTTAGTCTAGTCTATAGTCTAGTCTATAGTCTAGTCTATAGTCTAGTCTATAGTCTAGTCTATAGTCTAGTCTATAGTCTAGTCTATAGTCTAGTCTATAGTCTAGTTCATATAGTCTAGTCTATAGTCTAGTCTATAGTCTAGTCTATAGTCTAGTCTATAGTCTAGCTATAGTCTAGTCTAGTCTGTCTATAGTCTAGTCTATAGTCTAGTCTATAGTCCTAGTCTATAGTCTAGTCTATAGTCTAGTCTATAGTCTAGGTCTATAGTCTAGTCTATAGTCTAGTCTATAGTCTAGTCTAGTCTAGTCTATTAGTCTATAGTCTAGTCTATAGTCTAGTCTAAAGTCTAGTCTATAGTCTAGTCTATAGTCTAGTCTATAGTATAGTCTATAGTCTAGTCTAGTCTAGTCTATAGTCTAGTCTATAGTCTAGTCCTATAGTCTAGTCTATAGTCTAGTCTATAGTCTAGTCTATAGTCTAGTCTATAGTGCATAGTCTAGTCTAGTCTAGTCTATAGTCGAGTCTATAGTCTAGTCATAGTCTAGTCTAGATCTAGTCTATAGTCTAGTCTATAGTCTAGTCTATAGTCTAGTCTATAGTCTAGTCTATAGTCTAGTCTATAGTCTAGTCTATAGTCTAGTCTATAGTCTGGTCTGTAGTCTAGTCTATAGTCTAGTCTATAGTCCAATCTATAGTCCAGTCTATAGTCTAGTCTATAGTCTAGTCTATAATCTAGTCTATGGTCTAGTCCATAGTCTGGTCTATAGTCTAGTCTATAGTTTATTCTATAGTCTAGTCTATAGTCTGGTCTATAGTCTAGTCTATAGTTTAGTCTATAGTCTAGTCTATAGTCTAGTCTATAGTCTAGTCAATAGTCTAGTCTATAGTCTAGTCTATAGTCTAGTCTATAGTCTAGTCTATAGTCTATTCTATAGTCTAGTCTATAGTCTAGTCTATAGTCTAGTCTACAGTCTAGTCTATAGTCTAGTCTATAGTCTGGTCTATAGTCTAGTCTATAGTCTAGTCTATAGTCTAGTCTATAGTCTAGTCTATAGTCTAGTCTATAGTCTAGTCTATAGTCTAGTCTATAGTCTAGTCTATAGTCTAGTCTATAGTCTAGTCTATAGTCTAGTCTATAGTCTATAGTCTAGTCTATAGTCTAGTCTATAGTCCTAGTCTATAGTCTAGTCTATAGTCTTCTATAGTCTAGTCTATAGTCTAGTCTATAGTCTAGTCTATAGTCTAGTCTATAGTCTAGTCTATAGTCCTAGTCCTATAGTCTAGTTCCATAATCTAGTCTATAGTCTAGTCTATAGTCTAGTCTATAGTCTAGTCTATAGTCTAGTCTATAGTCTAGTTTATATTCTAGTCTATAGTCTAGTCTATAGTCTAGTTTATAGTCTAGTCTATAGTCTAGTCTATAGTCTAGTCTATAGTCGAGTCTATAGTCGAGTCTAGTCCATAGTCTAGTCTATAGTCTAGTCTATAGTCTAGTCTATAGTCTAGTCTATAGTCTAGTCTATAGTCTAGTCCTATAGTCTAGTCTATAGTCTAGTTCTATAGTCTAGTCTAGTAATGTTGCCTACTTTAAGGCTTATTGTTTTATCAGTTACTTTTATTTTTTTATTAGTAATTTATTAGTAAAGTATTTCCTTCATAAAAACCTTTAATTATTTTTCTGATTGTGTTATCTTTGATATTTCTCTATATAAATATAAAACCTGTAATGAACTTTTCCTGATTATTTTATTTCTCACTACATTTCAAACAAGACCAGCCCTCATGGCGCCAAACGATAGAATGTTGTAAGGATGTCTCAGTTAATGAGTTTTTAGATCATATTATATTTCACTACATATTAGGGAAAAATTATTGATTGTATTTACTGCAACTCACATGTAATCGAACACAATTTATTATAATAAAATGTTGATGAGTTTATTATAATAGAACTCATAAAAGTAACTTATGTATTTTACATTATAATCAATTTCTCTTCCTTCAATTTATGATTATATGATAGACAAAGGAGCTGATATAAAATAAAATAAAAAATAATAAAGAAAATAGTTTTTAAAGAGCAGCTTAAAGTATAACAATTTCGTAAAGTTTAGAAATAGCTTTTTGTTGCCCTGATATACTAAAACAAACAATTAAATCTAGCCTTAACTTATGCTATTATTTTTATATTATAAAAAACCCCTAAAGTATACATAGCAAAACTTTATTGTTTAAGTTATTAAATCTTAACTAAATTTTACATTTTAGTAGTTTAAATTCTTAAAAAAAAACACCACACGCTTGTTGTTTTTATTACAGTTATAATTAAAAATTCTAAATTATTACTACTATAACTTTTAATTTAGAATATTTACACATGCAGATGTATAACATTTTCCCACCTTTATGGACATTTTCCAAAGTTTATTTTTATTATAGTTATTAATGAATTTTCTTTGCTAAAAATTTCCTGATAAATACACTTTCGTACATGTGCTTATTTAGAAATTTATTGTTTTTAAGTCTGCAAGTATGCACGACATTTTGTTTATAGCTTTTAATAATATATAATAAAGTCAGGAAAAGTAAATTAAAATAAAATTAAATTTAAAATAAAATTACAAACTATAATGGAGGCAAAGAAAAGAAATATTTAATTTAAAGCATAGTTTCAGGGGCCATAAAGCAATAATATATACAACTAGCCTTAGGCAAGACTATAAATTTAAGAAAATACTACAGATAAACTATAGACTAGAATATAGATTAAACTATTGATTAGAACATAGATTAGAATATACCATAAACTACACTATAGACTACACCATAGACTAAACTACAGACTAGACTATAGACTACACTATAGACTAGACTATAAACTAGACTATAGACTATACTATAGACTATACTATAGACTAGACAATAGACTAGACTATAAACTAGAATATAGACTATATTATAGACTAGACTATAGACTAGACTATATGCTAGACTATTGACTATACTATAGACTAGACTATAGACAATAGACTAGACTATAGACTAGACTATAGGCTAGACTATAGATTTAGACTACACACTAGACTATAGACTAGACTATAGACTAGACTATAGACTAGACTATAGATTAGATAGAGGCTAGATATACCTAGAACTAGACTAGGACTATAGATTAGACTATAGACTAGACTATAGACTAGACTATAGACTAGAATATAGACTAGACTATAGGCTAGACTATAGACTAGACTATAGGCTAGACTATAGACTAGACTATAGACTAGACTATAGACTAGTCTATAGCCTAGACTATAGACTAGACTATAAAGTAGACAATAGACTAGACTATAGACTACACTATAGACTAGACTAAAAAATAGGACTATAGACTAGACTATAGACTAGACTATAGACTAGATAGACTAGACTATAGATTAGACTATAGACTAGACTATAGACTAGACTATAGACTAGACTATAGACGACTATAGACTAGACTATAGACTAGACTATAGACTAGACTATAGACTAGACTATAGACTAGACTATAGACTAGACTATAGACTAGACCATAGACTAGACTATAGACTAGACTATAGACTAGACTATAGACTAGACTATAGACTAGACTATAGACTAGACTAGACTATAGACTAGGACTATAGACTAGATATAGACTAGACTATAGACTAGACTATAGACTAGACTATAGACTAGACTATAGACTAGACTATAGACTAGACTATAGACTAGACTATAGACTAGACTATAGACTAGACTATAGACTTAGACTATAGACTAGACTATAGACTAGACTATAGACTAGACTATAGACTAGACTATAGACTAGACTATAGACTAGACTATAGACTAGACTATAGACTAGACTATAGACTAGACTATAGACTAGGACTATAGACTAGACTATAGACTAGACTATAGACTAGACTATAGACTAGACTATAGACTAGACTATAGACTAGACTATAGACTAGACTATAGACTAGACTATAGACTAGACTATAGACTAGGACTATAGACTAGACTATAGACTAGACTATAGACTAGACTATAGACTAGACTATAGACTAGACTATAGACTGACTATAGACTAGACCTATAGACTAGGACTATAGACTAGACTATAGACTAGACTATAGACTAGACTATAGACTAGACTATAGACTAGACTATAGACTAGACTATAGACTAGACTATAGACTAGACTAGACTATAGACTAGACTATAGACTAGACTAGACTGGACTATAGACTAGACTATAGACTAGACTATAGACTAGACTATAGACCTAGACTATAGACTAGACTATAGACTAGACTATAGACTAGACTATAGACTAGACTATAGACTAGACTATAGACTAGACTATAGACTAGACTATAGACTAGACTATAGACTAGACTATAGACTAGACTATAGGACTAGACTATAGACTAGACTATAGACTAGACTATAGACTAGACTATAGACTAGACTATAGACTAGACTATAGACTAGACTATAGACTAGACTATAGACTAGACTATAGACTAGACTATAGACTAGACTATAGACTAGACTATAGACTAGACTATAGACTAGACTATAGACTAGACTATAGACTAGACTATAGACTAGACTATAGACTAGACTATAGACTAGACTATAGACTAGACTATAGACTAGACTATAGACTAGACTATAGACTAGACTATAGACTAGACTATAGACTAGACTATAGACTAGACTATAGACTAGACTATAGACTAGACTATAGACTAGACTATAGACTATAGACTAGACTATAGACTAGACTATAGACTAGACTATAGACTAGGACTATAGACTAGACTATAGACTAGACTATAGACTAGACTAGACTAGACTAGACTATAGACTAGACTATAGACTAGACTATAGACTAGACTATAGACTAGACTATAGACTAGACTATAGACTAGACTATAGACTAGACTATAGACCTAGACTATAGACTAGACTATAGACTAGGACTATAGACTAGACTATAGACTAGACTATAGACTAGACTATAGACTAGACTAGAGCTAGACTATAGACTAGACTATAGACTAGACTATAGACTAGACTATAGACTAGACTATAGACTAGACTATAGACTAGACTATAGACTAGACTATAGACTAGACTATAGACTAGACTATAGACTAGACTATAGACTAGACTATAGACTAGACTATAGACTAGACTATAGACTAGACATAGACAGACATAAGACTAGACTATAGACTAGACTATAGACTAGACTATAGACTAGACTATAGACTAGACTATAGACTAGACTATAGACTAGACTATAGACTAGACTATAGACTAGACTATAGACTAGACTATAGAACTAGACTATAGACTAGACTATAGACTAGACTATAGACATACTATAGACAGACTATAGACTAGACTATAGACTAGACTATAGACTAGACTATAGACTAGACTATAGACTAGACTATAGACTAGACTATAGACTAGACTATAGACTAGACTATAGACTAGACTATAGACTAGACTATAGACTAGACTATAGACTAGACTATAGACTAGACTATAGACTAGACTATAGACTAGACTATAGACTAGACTATAGACTAGACTATAGACTAGACTATAGACGAGACTATAGACTAGACTATAGACTAGACTATAGACTAGACTTATAGACTAACTTAGACTAGACTATAGACTAGACTATAGACTGACTATAGACTAGACTATAGAACTAGACTAAGACTAGACTATAGACTAGACTATAGACTAGACTATAGACTAGACTATAGACTAGACCTATAGACTAGACTATAGACTAGACTATAGACTAGACTATAGACTAGACTATAGACTAGACTATAGACTAGACTATAGACTAGACTATAGACAGACTAGAGACTAGACTATAGACTAGATCTAGACTAGATAGACTATAGACTAGACTATAGACTAGACTATAGACTAGACTATAGACTAGACTATAGACTAGACTATAGACTAGACTATAGACTAGACTATAGACTAGACTATAGACTAGACTATAGACTAGACTATAGACTAGACTATAGACTAGACTATAGACTAGACTATAGACTAGACTATAGACTAGACTATAGACTAGACTATAGACTAGACTATAGACTAGACTATAGACTAGACTATAGACTAGACTATAGACTAGACTATAGACTAGACTATAGACTAGACTATAGACTAGAACTATAGACTAGACTATAGACTAGACTATAGACTAGACTATAGACTAGACTATAGACTAGACTATAAGACTAGACTATAGACTAGACTATAGACTAGACTTATAGACTAGACTATAGACTAGACTATAGACTAGACTATAGACTAGACTATAGACTAGACTATAGACTAGACTATAGACTAGACTATAGACTAGACTATAGACTAGGACTATAGACTAGACTATAGACTAGACTATAGACTAGACTATAGACTACTATAGACTAGACTATAGACTAGACTATAGACTAGGACTATAGACTAGACTATAGACTAGACGATAGACTAGACTATAGGACTAGACTATAGACTAGACTATAGACTAGACTATAGACTAGACTATAGACTAGACTATAGACTAGACTATAGACTAGACTATAGACTAGACTATAGACTAGACTATAGACTAGACTATAGACTAGACTATAGACTAGACTATAGACTAGACTATAGACTAGACTATAGACTAGACTATAGACTAGACTATAGACTAGACTATAGACTAGACTATAGACTAGACTATAGACTAGACTATAGACTAGACTATAGACTAGACTATAGATAGACTATAGACTAGACTATAGACTAGACTATAGCCTAGACTATAGACTAGACTATAGACTAGACTATAGACTAGACTCTAGACTAGACTATAGACTAGACTATAGACTAGACCTATAGACTAGACTATAGACTAGACTATAGACTAGACTATAGACTAGACTATAGACTAGACTATAGACTAGACTATAGACTAGACTATAGACTAGACTATAGACTAGACTATAGACTAGACTATAGACTAGACTATAGACTAGACTATAGACTAGACTATAGACTAGACTAAAGACTAGACTATAGACTAGACTATAGACTAGACTATGGACTAGACTATAGACTAGACTATAGACTAGACTATAGACTAGACTATAGACTAGACTATAGACTAGACTATAGACTAGACTATGACTAGACTATAGACTAGACTATAGACTAGACTATAGACTAGACTATAGACTAGACTATAGACTAGACTATAGACTAGACTATAGACTAGACTATAGACTAGACTATAGACTAGACTATAGACTAGACTATAGACTAGACTATAGACTATAGACTAGACTATAGACTAGACTATAGACTAGACTATAGACTAGACTATAGACTAGACTATAGACTAGACTATAGACTAGACTATAGACTAGACTATAGACTAGACTATAGACTAGACTATAGACTAGACTATAGACTAGACTATAGACTAGACTATAGACTAGACTATAGACTAGACTATAGACTAGACTATAGACTAGACTATAGACTAGACTATAGACTAGACTATAGACTAGACTATAGACTAGACTATAGACTAGACTATAGACTAGACTATAGACTAGACTATAGACTAGACTATAGACTAGACTATAGACTAGACTATAGACTAGACTATAGACTAGACTATAGACTAGACTATAGACTAGACTATAGACTAGACTATAGACTAGACTATAGACTAGACTATAGACTAGACTATAGACTAGACTATAGACTAGACTATAGACTAGACTATAGACTAGACTATAGACTAGACTATAGACTAGACTATAGACTAGACTATAGACTAGACTATAGACTAGACTATAGACTAGACTATAGACTAGACTATAGACTAGACTATAGACTAGACTATAGACTAGACTATAGACTAGACTATAGACTAGACTATAGACTAGACTATAGACTAGACTATAGACTAGACTATAGACTAGACTATAGACTAGACTATAGACTAGAATAGCTAGACTATAGACTAGACTATAGACTAGACTATAGACTAGACTATAGACTAGACTATAGACTAGACTATAGACTAGACTATAGACTAGACTATAGACTAGACTATAGACTAGACTATAGACTAGACTAAGACTAGACTATAGACTAGACTATAGACTAGACTATAGACTAGACTATAGACTAGACTATAGACTAGACTATAGACTAGACTATAGACTAGACTATAGACTAGAATATAGACTAGACTATTAGACAAGACTATATATCGAATTGTACCAAATGAATTACAATTGTACTAATTTTGCCAACTCTGTTTACTGCTACTGTTTTTGTTGCCATTTTATGGTTTGGCATTGCACAACACACTTTAGGGATTATTAAATGTTTTTCGGCGAAAAAATTATTTCATAGCCTACCTTAAGGCTTTAATTAATTGAATTTTTAAATGATTGCTTTTAGGCTTAATAAAATACGTAAATATATATTTCCATTATTAGTTAAATACTCAGTTTAAAGTGTTTTTAATATGAAAATGTATTAAAAATATAAATAATATTTATATCTAAATTTTTAAAAGGGAATTAAAAATATTTATTTTGACAAAACTTTAAAAGGTCAAAAGATAACATAAAGTCTATAATGATTCATTAAATAATAATTCATCTTAATCGATATTTTTTTTCCACAATAATTGTTATTTTCTCATACCCAGCATGATGTCATTTCTAATATGTCATGTATAATTTATTAATTTTTAATTATATTCTATAATAAGTAAAGAAAAATGTGTGGGGGCATGTGCAGTTTTTTCTGTGTATTTAATTACAGAAAAAAAATAAAATTTATGCAAATGTATAATTAAATTTATCTTGTCATTTTAAAATATAATTAAAATTGCAATTTTTTTTAAATAAATAAATTATATTAGTTTAGTTTTGAAAGAGAAAATTAGCATAGACATAAATCTTTAATTTGTATTAAATGTAAAAAATTGTTCGATAGAATATTATATTATCAATAGCTTAGTAACAGGTAAATTGCCTTAAAAAAATTGGTGAATATTTAAATTTTGAGTGAATAATCGGATTTTTGTAAAAATTTTAATTTTTTTAGAATATTTAAATTTGTAGTGAGAAATTAAATTCTTCGTTAAAATATTAATTTTTAAAGAAATTTTAGTGAAAATATTATTTTTTAGTGAAAATATTTATTTTTAGAGAAAATTTTAATTATTATTAAAAATGTTAATTTTTATTAAAAATGTTAATTTTTATTAAAATTGTTAATTTTTAGTGAAAATTTGCATTTTTAATAAAAATTTGAATTTTTAGTGAAAATTTGAATTTTTATTGAAAATTGTAAATTTGATTGAAATCTGAATTTCTGTTCAAACCTAAATTTTTAGTGAAAATTTTAATTTTTATAAATTTCAAAAGTTTTGTAAAAATTTTAATTAAGTTAAGACGTTAACTGATCTGTAGTCAAGAATAGGGACCGATCTATTGTCTTAACTCATATATAGCCACGAAAATATACTAATCTGTACTCAACAGTATAGATTGATCTGTATTCAACTCCATAGACTGAATTATATAATAGACTAATCTATAGCAATGGTTATAGACTAGTCTATAGTCAAGATTGCAGACTGATATATAGTCAAGATTATAGACTGATCTATAGTCAAAACTGTAGACTGATCTATAGTCATGACTATAGACTGATCTATAGTCAAGACTATAGACTGATCTAGAGTTAAGACTATAGACCGATCTATAGTCAAGACTATAGACTGACCCATAGTCAAGACTATAGACTGATCTATAGTCAAAACTATAGAGTGATCTATAGTCAATACTATAGACTGATCCATAGTCAAGACTATAGACTGATCTATTGTCAAAACTATAGACTGATCTATAGTCAAGACTATAGACTGATCTAGAGTTAAGACTATAGACCGATCTATAGTCAAGACTATAAACTGACCCATAGTCAAGACTATAGACTGATCTATAGTCAAAACTATAGAGTGATCTATAGTCAATACTATAGACTGATCTATAGTTAAGACTATAGACTGATCTGTAGTCAAGACTATAGACTGATCTAGAGTCAAGACTATAGACTCATCTATAGTCACGACTATAGACTCATCTGATAGTCAAGACTATAGACTCACCTATAGTGAAGACTATAGACTCACCTATAGTCAAGACTATAGACTCACCTATAGTCAAGACTATAGACTCATCTATGTATATTCAAGACTATAGACTCATCTATAGTCAGGACTATCGACTCATCTATAGTCAAGAAAATAGACTCATCTATAGTCAAGACTATAGATTCATCTATAGTCAAGACTATAGACTCATCTATAGCCAAGACTACAGACTCATCTATAGTCAAGACTATAGACTCATCAAGACTATAGACTCATCTATAGTCAATACTATAGACTCATCTATAGTCAAGACTATAAACTCATCTATAGTCAAGACTATAGACTCATCAAGACTATAGACTCATCTATAGTCAAGACTGTAGACTCATCTATAGTCAACACAATAGACTCAGCTATAGTAAAGACTATTGACTCATCTATAGTCAAAACTAAATAGACTCATCTATATTCAAGACTATAGACTCATCTATAGGCAAGACTATAGAGTCATCCAGAGGCAAGACTATAGACTCATCTATAGTCAAGGCTATAGACTCATCTATAGTCAAGACTAAAGACTCATCTATAGTCAAAACTATAGACTCATCTATAGTCAAGACTATACCCTCATCTATAGTCAAGACTACGGACTCATCTATAGTCAAGACTACAGACTCATCTATAGTCAAGATTATAGATAGATCTATAGTCTACACAATAGACAGATCTGTAGTCAAGACTATAGACTGATCTTCAGTCAAGACTATGGACTGATCTATAGTCAAGACCATAGACTGCTCTATCGTCAAGACAATAGATTGATCTATAGTCAAGACTACAGTCTGATCTATGTTGAAGAATATAGTCTGATTTATAGTCAAGACAATAGACAGATAAAGACTACAGACTGATCTTTAGTCAAGACTATAGACTGATCTATGGTCAAGACTCCGGACTTATAATATTTACTGATTCATACTCGAAACCCCATAGTCGAGACTATAGATAGGCTGATCAAGAATGATAGATAATCTATTAGGATTGAACTACTCTATTCCTTAGCTGCAATAGTTATTGTTGTAAAAATCAGTTAACATTCATTCTTATATTTGTTAGCAAATATATTTACTTTAGGCAGTAGTACCCCTTATAGAGTTTTTTCTTCTTTTTGAACTCCCACAAAGACCGCCCGATGTTGTTAGCTGTCATGTTCACAACATCTGCTGTCAGATGGTAACTTTAGAATGACTGATTTTGTTTTCTGTGTAAATTTTCTTTTTTTTTTTTATTTAATATATTTATATAAATATGAATAAAATAATTGCGGTTTTTATTTAATTACATTTAACAATAACTTATTATGAATTTGAATTATTTCCATCTCATGGTAAATGTATTATTAATAAATATGTTTTTTTTTACTCATTTTTATTCGTAGCATATAATGATTATACATGTATTCAATTTTAATGATATGCACATTTTTTTGTGCAATTTTTTTTTAATTATTAACACAAAAGATGGAAATGTTGACAACATAGAGTTTTTTTTTGGTCTCGCGAATGTTAATTAACAATTGAAAACCGCAAAATGTGGGTTTTTTATGCATAATTTTTTGTTTCTTTTAAATTTAAAAAAAAAAAAAATTGTGATAATGTTTAAAATAATATGTTAAAGTAGGAATTAATATTATTAAAAGTTTAGATGAGGATTTATAGAGTTGAGTTTTCAATGGGACCATAATTTTGACGGTAGTAAGTACTACTTTAGTCCATTAGTTTAGAGGTCATGGGTTCGATTCCCACTACATCTAGCTTCGGATTTTTAATAATATTTAACATAACCCCATAAAGTTGAAAAAGCAATTTTCTTATTTTCAACAAATACATGTAAAATGCCCTGAACTTCAGCCTCCGGCATATAAGATGGAAAATCATATTCATCATATTTGAAACCACTTACGGTATAATTGAAATTCTAAACATTTAATAATATGAACAAAAATTTTAAAGATTAAGTCTATACAATTCTCTTACCTCCCTCATGGGACACTTTAACTTCTTAACATTCATATACTTATTCAAAGTCTTGGTGAATATACGAAAAAATGCCTGACGATGTGCCATTTCCAGAAATTTACAACCATTTAGACGCACATTAAATAAAGTCCATTGACGTGATTTCTTGGGAAAAATATTTATAACAGCCTGCATATCGAAACTGATAAAGGGTTGCGCAAATATAAAATAAGCATCAAACATGTTAAAGCGATTTTTATCAGACGATCTTAGAGAGCAACTAAATTCCCGCACTATATCCGATGAATTGTGTAGACATTGCATGCGAGTAAAACCGAAATAAAAATTGCGCTATAAAAAGAGTTTTTAAAAGAAATTTCAAGAAAAAATTCCAAATTTTAATACCTTTGTTGGGACTTCTCCTTTAATTTGTAGCAAAATCAGAAGATTCAATATTATGGTTAATTTTATGTAAAACATATTCTAATTGTGATGTTTTTATAGAAATGAAATTATTTTAAAAATTTATTTATTACAATCTGCCTTTCATTAGTTAGAGAAATATTATCTAAATTGCGCTTAATGAGCTGCAATAAAATTATGCAAAAAAGCAATTTGTACAGTTATAATTGTTTTAAACTAAAATTTTGTTAAGTGTTTTATTTTATATACTATCGACTAGACTATAGACTAGACTATAGACTAGACTATAGACTAGACTATAGACTAGACTATAGACTAGACTACAGACTAGACTATAGACTAGACTATAGACTAGACTATAGACTAGACTATAGACTAGACTATAGACTAGACTATAGACTAGACTATAGACTAGACTATAGACTAGACTAGACTAGACTAGACTAGACTATAGACTAGACTATAGACTAGACTAGACTATAGACTAGACTATAGACTAGACTATAGACTAGACTATAGACTAGACTATAGACTAGACTATAGACTAGACTATAGACTAGACTATAGACTAGACTATAGACTAGACTATAGACTAGACTATAGACTAGACTATAGACTAGACTATAGACTAGACTATAGACTAGACTATAGACTAGACTATAGACTAGACTGTAGACTAGACTATAGACTAGACTATAGACTAGACTATAGACTAGACTATAGACTAGACTATAGACTAGACTATAGACTAGACTATAGACTAGACTATAGACTAGACTATAGACTAGACTATAGACTAGACTATAGACTAGACTATAGACTAGACTATAGACTAGACTATAGACTAGACTATAGACTAGACTATAGACTAGACTATAGACTAGACTATAGACTAGACTATAGACTAGACTATAGACTAGACTATAGACTAGACTATAGACTAGACTATAGACTAGACTATAGACTAGACTATAGACTAGACTATAGACTAGACTATAGACTAGACTATAGACTAGACTATAGACTAGACTATAGACTAGACTATAGACTAGACTATAGACTAGACTATAGACTAGACTATAGACTAGACTATAGACTAGACTATAGACTAGACTATAGACTAGACTATAGACTGGACTAGACTATAGACTGGACTAGACTATAGACTGGACTAGACTATAGACTGGACTAGACTATAGACTGGACTAGACTATAGACTAGACTATAGACTAGACTATAGACTAGACTATAGACTAGACTATAGACTAGACTATAGACTAGACTATAGACTAGACTATAGACTAGACTATAGACTAGACTATAGACTAGACTATAGACTAGACTATAGACTAGACTATAGACTAGACTATAGACTAGACTATAGACTAGACTATAGACTAGACTATAGACTAGACTATAGACTAGACTATAGACTAGACTACAGACTAGACTATAGACTAGACTATAGACTAGACTATAGACTAGACTATAGACTAGACTATAGACTAGACTATAGACTAGACTATAGACTAGACTATAGACTAGACTATAGACTAGACTATAGACTAGACTATAGACTAGACTATAGACTAGACTATAGACTAGACTATAGACTAGACTATAGACTAGACTATAGACTAGACTATAGACTAGACTATAGACTAGACTATAGACTAGACTATAGACTAGACTATAGACTAGACTATAGACTAGACTATAGACTAGACTAGACTATAGACTAGACTATAGACTAGACTAGACTATAGACTAGACTATAGACTAGACTATAGACTAGACTATAGACTAGACTATAGACTAGACTAGACTATAGACTAGACTATAGACTAGACTATAGACTAGACTATAGACTAGACTATAGACTAGACTATAGACTAGACTATAGACTAGACTATAGACTAGACTATAGACTAGACTATAGACTAGACTATAGACTAGACTATAGACTAGACTATAGACTAGACTATAGACTAGACTATAGACTAGACTATAGACTAGACTGTAGACTAGACTATAGACTAGACTATAGACTAGACTATAGACTAGACTATAGACTAGACTATAGACTAGACTATAGACTAGACTATAGACTAGACTATAGACTAGACTATAGACTAGACTATAGACTAGACTATAGACTAGACTATAGACTAGACTATAGACTAGACTGTAGACTAGACTATAGACTAGACTATAGACTAGACTATAGACTAGACTATAGACTAGACTATAGACTAGACTATAGACTAGACTATAGACTAGACTATAGACTAGACTATAGACTAGACTATAGACTAGACTATAGACTAGACTATAGACTAGACTATAGACTAGACTATAGACTAGACTATAGACTAGACTATTGACTAAACTATAGACTAGACTATAGACTAGACTATAGACTAGACTATAGAGTAGACTATTGACTAAACTATAGACTAGACTATAGACTAGACTATAGACTAGACTATAGACTAGACTATAGACTAGACTATAGACTAGACTATAGACTAGACTATAGACTAGACTACTATAGTCTATTGTAGAACACAAACCTAATGTATAGTCTATATTACATAATGATCTATCGTCTATCCTTAGACTATATAATAAACTGATCTATAGTCAAGGCTATAGAATTATGTTAAGTGTTATGGTTATTAAGAATATTCAAAAATTATTCTAATAATGAAATAGTATCAAAAAAAGATTCCTATTATAAGCAGATTACCGTTCAATAAAATGATCGCTTATGTGTAGATTTATCCTTTAGTGTACAATTTAAAGTACCAGTTAAAAATGAAGGTTTAACTACCAAAGATAATCATCTTATTAATGTATGGATCAATAAAGCACTCTGGAATATCTAAATTTAATTTAAATTTATAAACAATTTATAACTTTCCAATTATTAATTTTCATATTTCTCTGTTTCTTTTCAGGTATTTATTCTTCTCTTCTTTTAAATTTTTATTTCAACAATTACCTAAAACACAGTAGAAAAGTTAAAGCATGGTACATGTGAACAAAGGTAATGTTTATTTATTAATGTTTATTTATTATTTATATTATAATAAAATATTTCGTATAAAACAAATTTCGTCATATATTACTTCTTCAAGTCCAAAGTTACTTTGCTGATTCATATATTTTAAATAAATATTTTTTAAACAATTAAGTTGTTTGTTTCGTTAAATAGAAATTAAAATTCAATAAATATTTAATGCTTGAGAAATTATACAAATATTATACCCCTGTTTAAATATTGCAAAAATATTGCAATTGAATTAATGGTTTAATTGTGTAGAATACTTAAAACAATAAATATACAATTTATTTGTATATATTTTAAAACATTTGTCATTAACGTGAGCAAATTTATGCTTTTTTTAAAAAAACCAGGTGTTTAAATAAATTGAAATTCATTATGATTTTTCGCAAAAATAAAAATTTCGAATTTGATAATTTTAAATTGTATAATTAAAATTAAAGACTGCAAAGGTTTAATCAAGGTGAAATTTTATAGAGAAGTTTTAATTCAATAGCTGATAGTTTATAGGTTATAGCTCCAACTATAGCATTGACTATAGGCTGGGGCTTAGTCTATAGATTAAACTAGTATAGTCGATACTATAGACTATATCATAGAATACATCCCGACAGTAGTCTGGACTATATCACAGTCTATATTCCCAACTATAGTATATTCTATAGTCTCTATTGTAGTATAGTCTATGGTTTCGACCATAGTATGGTCTATACTCTGGACTATACATGTAATAGTATATAGACCCGACTATAGCATAGTCTATAGTCTCTACTATATCACAGTCTATAGTCCCGACTTTGGTATAGTATATGCTCTTAACTATATTATAGTCTATAGTCTCGACTATATAATAGTCTGTAGTCTCTGTTATAGTATAGTCTAAAGTCTCGACTATAGTATAGTCTATACTCTCGACTATAGTATAGACTATAGTCTCGAACGCTGTATTGTATCTAGCATCGACTATTGTATAGTCTATAATCTCGACTATAATATACTCTATAATATCGACTATAGTATAGTCTATAGCCCCGACTATAGTATAGTCTATAGTCCCGACTATAGTATAGTCTATAGCCTCGACTAAAGTATAGTTTATGCTCTCGACTATAGTATATATATATAGAATAGAATAGTCTTTATTCTGTTCTATATCATAGTTTATAATATAGTATATAGTCTTGACTATAGTATAGTCTGTAGTCTCGATTATAGTCTCAACTATAGTATAGTCTATAGTCTCGACTATAGTATAGTCTATTGTCTAGATTAAAGTATAACCTATAGTCCCGACTATAGTATAGTCTATAGCCTCGACTAAAGTATAGTTTATGCTCTCGACTATAGTATAGTCTTTAGTTCATAGTATAATATATAGTGTAGTCTTTAGTCTGTTCTATATCA
>NW_023996694.1:0-34934 GCF_015586225.1 Lucilia sericata | reverse complement strand
TGCACTGGGTTATTGACCAAACAAAATTTCTACATTCAACAATTTTATGACAAAAATATTTGCTATGAAAAGTAAAAGTTGCAGAAGAATTTGATTATTTATTAGCTGCGGGTTTAAAATCCACAAAAATAGTTTTATTCCTAGTTAATAAAAATAAAATTGTTGGAAATTGTATTTCAAAGAAAAACATATTATTTAAAAATGCTGGAATGCTAAAGAAGTCATTAAGGCTATTTCAGAAAAGTTTTAAAAAACATTATTAAAAGAAATTTTTTAGAAGAAGTAAATAATAATGTTTGTTGATAGTTATGCAAAGAGTGCAATTGTGTTTATGTAGATTTTCATTAGTAAATATTTATTTACATATATTTTTTTTACTGTTATAAACTCTCAATTTAATCCTTGTACTTCAACCTTTAACAAACACACTATTGCTTTTTAATCTTCTCTTTAGACATTGGTAACCTCAACTAAAAACACAACATGACCCAATTATTTTTTCAACTCCATCATGTCGTAGGCTATAAATTAATACCAACATTGATTTTTGCCTTGTACATTTAAGCAAATTTTCCTGGTTGTACTCTCATCAGCTCAAACATATTTAAGCAAACAATAAATGCCAGATTTTCAGGTCATGGTTTATTGGCCCGTTGAGGTTTTTAAACACAACACATTTTTAAAAATAAATCTGTATTGAAATAAAATTGTATAAAAAGTGATAAAAGATTATAGCTTAATTAATGACACACACATACAAGTAGCTGACATTGCAAAATTAAAGCACAAAGTTTAAAGTACATTTGAAAAGCTTTAGTTTTTTATAAAAGCATAAAAAAACATGTCAAAGAAAAACTTAATCTGTGAAAATAATCATTTTTCACTTTGTACATGAAATTTTAATTTTTTCACAAAACTTTTGAAAATATTGAACTCAAAAAGAAAACAATTTTTTTACAGATTTCCTATCTTCATTTGTATTCCTGCTTGCAAATTTTTTATTTCCGTTTTTTGTTTCGATTTATTTATTTTTTTTTTTTCTTTGAAACAGTGGTAGTGGCGGCGACACAGTCAGCTTGTATTCGACAAATTGGTTGATCGATGCTGGTCAGAATAAAAATTCAACAATTTGGTAAAGAGAAATGAGGGAAGGCAGCAACAGAATGAAATTTATGGTGCGAAGGCTTAAAAGCGTAAGTGCGAGGGTCGCCCAAGGCTATATACTTAGAAATATACTTGTATTACAAATTGTAGGTTTAAAATATCTTATTTTAATACAGTTTAACCATATTTTTAACTGGTACTATTGATTAATTATAGCCTATACTATGGACTAATATAGTCTGCATTATAGGCTGATTGTGAAGACTATAGACTGACTACAGTCTGGACTGACTATAGTATGTAGTATTGACTTTAGACTGACTGTAGTCTGGGCTATAGACTAACTACAGTCTGGACTATAAAATAACTATAATCACGACAATAGGGAGACTATGGTCTGGACTGTGGAATGACTAAAATCAAGACTACAGATTGATTATAGTCTAGACTACAGATGTACTACATTCTGGACTATAGGCCGACTAAAGCCTGGAATAAAGACTAACTATAGTCTGATGTATAGATTGACTATAGTCTGTACTATATACCGACTATAGTCAGGACTATAGACCGACTATAGTCTGCACTATAGACTAACTATAGCCTAGACTATAGACTGTCTATAGTCTGGACTATAGACTGACTATAGACTGACTATAGATTGACTATAGTCTGGATTATAGACTGAATATATTCTAGACTATAGACTATCTATAGGCTAGACTATAGACTGACTATAGTCTGGACTGTAGACTGACTATAGTTTAACTATAGACTGACTGTAGTCTGTGCTATAGACTGACTATATACTAGACTGCAGACTTTAGATTGACTATAGTCTGGACTATAGACTGACTATAGTCTGGACTATAGACTGACTATAGTCTGGACTAAAGACTGACTATAGTCTGGACTATAGACTGACTATAGTCTGGACTATAGACTGACTATAGTCTGGACTATAGACTGACTATAGTCTGGACTATAGACTGACTATAGTCTGGACTAAAGACTGACTATAGTCTGGACTATAGACTGACTATAGTCTGGACTATAGACTGACTATAGTCTGGACTATAGACTGACTATAGTCTGGACTATAGACAACCTATAGTCTGGACTATAGACTGACTATAGTCTGGACTATAGACTATCTATAGTCTGGAGTATAGACTGAATATAGTATTCGCTATAGACTGACTATAGATTGACTATAGTCTGGACTATAGATTATCTATAGTCTGGAGTATAGACTGAATATAGTATTCGCTATAGACTGACTATAGATTGACTATAGTCTGGACTATAGACTTACTATAGTCTAGACTATAGACTAACTATAGTCTGGACTATAGACCGGCTATAGTCTGTGCTATAGACTGACTATAGATTGACTATAGTCTGGACTATAGACAACCTATAGTCTGGACTATAGACAACCTATAGTCTGGACTATAGACTATCTATAGTCTGGAGTATAGACTGACTATAATCTGTGCTATAGACTGACTATAGATTGACTATAGTCTGGACTATAGACAACCTATAGTCTGGACTATAGACTGACTATAGTCTGGACTAAAGACTGACTATAGTCAGGACTAATGGCAGACTATTGTTTGAAGTATAGACTGACTATTGTCTGGAATAAAGACTAACTATGGTCTAGCTTATAGACGTCATCCAGTTTGGACTATAAACTGATTATAGTCTGGTCTATAGGCAAACTACTATAAGGACTATCGACAGGTTATAATTTGGACTATACTGATCTACAGACGTACTATAGTGTGACTAGTGTCTGGACTAAAAATACTCTGACCTATAAACTAAGTATCGCCTTTGCTAAGGTCTGTCTACAGTCTGAACTAATGGACTATGACCTAACATACATAGTCAATACATAGTGGGTACTTTAAACTTATATCGAGACTATTTTTGCCGAGACGAAATTCACTGAGACAGACATGCTAACCAAAACCAAACCAGACCGAGACCACTGGCGATGTTAGCCGTGTTATGAATGTCAGTAGTTTGTTGTGTAAATTACCAAAAGTCGTAATATGAGTTTTTACAAAAAAAAACATTTTTTTTTTTGTTTTTTTACATTTTACTTGCAGCCATCACATAGTTTACACTGACATTAAATAAACTTTATTTTTAACTTAAAGCAAAATAAATGTTAATGATGGAAAGAGAAATGATCAGAACATTAAGGAAATATTATGAATATTTGTAACAAGTGTATATGGAGGTTTTCGGATTTTGTTAAATCTGGTTTTAAGAGCACTTTTTATGTTTTATTTGTAATCTTAAGAACTTAAGTATAGAAGGAGTTTGTTAGCTCAACAAAATGACTTATAGTGATCATCTTAAAGGACTTTTGAAGTGTCAAAACTGCTGGTTGAAAAGTGTAAAAAAGAATGTTGATTTTAATTTTTTCTTCAGCTTTTTGCTCAATTTAAATAATTATAATTTTCAAACATAAATATGTAAATATATTTTTTTAATTTATGTACAAAAGAAAAAAATATTATTCATATATATTAATTTTTCAACTTGCTGACCCTTTTTATTATAGTTTGTTGTACAAAAGTTTTTATTTAAACCACTTTTTTGTGGTTATAAATCATATTGTTAACTTGACCAAAATTAAGTGTGATATACATTTTCTATCAACTTAAACCTCATACGACAGCACATGCACACATATTCACAGAAATATATACAAAAATTAAGTAAAATGTGGGGTGAAATGATTTTAATTTTTTATAAATAAATGCACTGCTTCTTAATTCATGTATACCATAGTTATCATTGTCCCAAAGTGCATTAATAATAGATAAGGAAATGCTCACACACATACATATAAAATTTACAATTCACAACCAGACAAAACCACAAATGCACATGTTTTCAGCCAAATGTGAAATGATAAACTATATACAACTGACCGACTACTAATAAAATGCGTATAAATACATAAAGTATAAAGCTAAACCACAAAAATCTTTATGAGAAAAAATATAAAATGAATAAGTAAAATAAATTAAAAAAATAAAAATATAAAATTTCAAAAAGTAAAAGCTGAACATTTAATTGTATGCTTTAGTTTAACCACAAACAAATTTTAACCGTGTTATTTGAATTTACAGTTTCATATTAAAACTAGCTTTCTTTCTGTGAAAGAGAAAAATCAATTTTGCTAATATTTGGCCCCAAGTCATTTAAAGTTAGAAATGCTAATCTTGTTAAGCCACATATGTTGCTGAATATTTTAAATGACAACAATACGATTATTATTTTTAGTTTAATTTTATTGTATTTATATGGACGTTTTCTATTGATTCATCTACGTACGTACATACGTATGAGTGATATATATCCCCTCTGATTGCTATTTATCAATCATACGTACTGTAGTAAAATATTTATATAGACATTAGGGTGGCAAGTGTGTTATGGGTTGGCGTCGATGATGGTTAAACGAATTGAAATATTTAGTTATACACTCACCTTGAAGTATACATATCGATTCATTTTCTGAGTTCATTAAATCATGTCCGTCCGTCTGACTGTCCATTTAAACCTTGTAGTCTAACGATAGGTTGCAATTTAGAAGATAATTAGAAGAAATTTTATGCTTTTTATATACAAGGATCAAACCACTTGTTAACTATATGCCATAAAACCATAATATATAATGATCTATACATTGTCAATAAACTCATATATGGGTTATAGGATAGGGGTCAATTATGGACCAATGCGTCCTTATGAAACAACCATTTCAAAAGAAGTGGTAGTTTTGCGCAATAATACGAAATATTTCATAAAAATTCAGCAGCAACAGTTTGTAAAAGAGACATTACTTAATGAATATTATTAACAAATTCAACAAGTTACTTTGAGAGGAGGATGAAAGGCAACTAGGCCTATTGAGTCAATGTTCAATGTTCAAGTACACAGCAATTTGAATTATATTTTTCTCATTTCCGTGATATGTTTCCTGTTTTTAGTCCTCTTAAGAGTTGCAGTAAAATACCGAATTTTGTTACTTGTTTTACCACTATTTTTTAATAGTGATACTTAAAATTGTTTTACTACATATCGTAAATCTTATAAAGGTGAGTATTTAAAAGAGGCAAATAGTGTATGGAATTGATGTTACAAAATCTTACATGTTCTTTAATTATTAAAAAAATTAATAATTTTTTATTAATTTTTAACTTAATAAATTTGTTCAACGTCGGTTTGGCAAGTTTCGGTATTAACTTTTTAACATTTTCTCTTTTTAATAGTGTCTGTTCTTTTCAATATATTTTTTAATAAAGTTTTTAAATAGACTTGTTTGCTACTTATATGGTTTTCATTCCAAACATGAAATTTCTTACTTTAACATTTAGTACACACCCTTCCAATAGGAAAAGTAAAAATTCATTTACTTTCACATTCATATATGTATGTAAATGCAATCTTTTCATTCACAACTTGCCCTCATATGACAGTTACTTATACTACTGTATCATCTATATTGAATGAGCACATACATACATATGTATAAAAGAAGAATTATAATCGTGGTGCCCAAAGGTCTCATTATCAAATGAACATTTCACACTTTGACTATGTCGCAGCAAATCCCCGGCTCAAAATTGTAAGAGACAGTGGAAACTCAAGAAATGAAACTAAAAAAGCGAAAACTCAATTTGAATTATGCCACTAATCGAATGTGCGAAATACAATTTTTAATCGAATTTCTATGTCGATATTAAAGGGAAAAAATTAACAACAAGAAAATTGTTCTCGGTCAGTAAAAAATTTTTCAAGATTATTTTAATTCAAAACTTTCTATCATCCACTGTTCAACTATATTTTATATTCGTAAAGGGACAACTTGTATGCTGAAGTGCAGACGATAATGACATGCAATGCTGAAGTGTTAATAATGAAGGCAATGTAATGGAATTTTGAAAGAAAAACACTATCAACTTTAAAAGTGTAATTAACTAACGGCCAGTGTCCTTTGTATGAGAATATAATAAAAAGAATCCCTGCCCACAGTTAAATTAAAGTAGACGACTGACTATTCAAACACTGCAGATAACACAAAAATAACACCATATAATTAAAGAAGAAAGGAATAAGATAAAAAGTATATATACTTTTACTGGTTACTGTTTATTATTTATTATAATTTTGGTTTATAAATGAGACAATTTAATTATTTTTTAAGTACATTTTCATCATAATTTTCTTGACTATTTCTTAGAATAATATGTATCATGTATATATGTTATGAATTTTAAAGCAGTTGCCCTAATAGTTTAGTAGTTACTGTTGTATTCTATCGGAGTGGAGATCATAGGTTAGATTTTCACTCTGAAAGAAACACACTAAAGGAGGAGATATGGGAATAACAACGAAACGAACTAACAACTAACTAACTAACAACAACTAACGAAACAACTAACTAATAACTAACAACTAACAAAATAAAAACGAACTAACTACTAACTAACGAAAACTAAACTAACTAACTAACACTACATAACTACGAACAACTAACTAACAACTAAAACGAAATAACTAACGAACAACTAACAACATAACAACTAACTAAAAACTAACGAAAAACGAACAACTAACTAAACTAACTAAAACAACGAACAACCACTAAAACGAAAAAACTAACTAACAACTAACTAACGAACTATACTAAACGAACATAACTAACGAACGAAACTAACTAACTAACTAACCGAAAACAAAACTAACGAACTAACAACTAACTAAAACTAACTAACGAACTAACGAACAAACTAACTAACTAACTAACTAACTACTAACTAACTAACTACTAACTAACTAACTAACTAACTACTAACTACTAACTAACTACTAACTAACTAACTAACTAACTAACTACTAACTAACTAACTACTAACTAACTAACTAACTAACTAACTACTAACTAACTAACTACTAACTAACTAACTAACTAACTACCTAACTAACTAACTAACTAACTAACTAACTAACTAACTAACTAACTAACTACTAACTAACTAAACTAACTAACTAACTAACTAACTACTAACTAACTAACTACTAACTACTAACTAACTAACTAACTAACTAACTAACTAACTAACTAACTAACTAACTACTACTAACTAACTAACTACTAACTAACTAACTAACTAACTAACTAACTAACTAACTACTACTAACTAACTAACTACTAACTAACTAACTACTAACTAACTAACTAACTAACTAACTACTAACTACTAACTAACTAACTAACTAACTAACTAACTAACTAACTCACTAACTAACTAACTAACTAACTAACTAAACTAACTAACTAACTAACTAACTAACGACTAACTAACTAACTAACTAACCAACTAACTAACTAACTAACTAAAAAGTACCATTGAAATTCGTTTCATAGATTCCCCTTTATACAAGACCCAGCATTTTCAATTCTATTATATTTTGATATAGTTTAGTAGCAAATACATAATAGATGTGTACATAAAATATTTTTTTCTGCTTTGAATTTTAGCGCATGATTAGTGATAGCTTAAGTGTTCTTGAATCAAGACATGGTTTTAGAATATTTCCACCACATCGAAGTTTTACACAATATACAACATAAAAATTGCACATACATTTAGGCGTATGAGTAATATTTCACATTTTGTATTGAATTCATTATAACGTATACGCCAATGATTTTTTTATATTTTAACTTCTGGAGTGGCTGAATTTCCAAAATTGTATCAAATATTTCCAAATTTAAGAAATCACACCAACATTTAGCACAATGATTTTTTATATTTTAACTTCTGGAGTGACTGAATTTCCAAAATTGTATCAAATATTTCCAAATTTAAGAAATCACACCAACATTTAGCACTTTCCAAAATTTAATTTCATCAATATGCTGAACTTTCTGTTGATCCAATTAAATATCTTAAGTAGGTAACTATAACAGTTACTCTACTAACCATAGTACTGCAAATAGCCTTAAAGAAACATTATTTTTTCACAGCGTAAGTGTAAATAAAATTGTTTATTTTCTTTTTTTACTATTCACCTCTGTTCCTTTAAAATTTATTTCATGGTTCATGGGTGTTAAATATTTTACGTGTTTTATTGTTGTTGATGCTGTTGTTAAGTTTTTCCACGGAAAAAAATCCTATAAACGTATTTTTTATTTATATTTACACTTGTAAATTGTGCTAAATGTTTATTTACAAAAGCAAATAAACAAAATGAACAACGAAAAATTCATAAATATTAAATAAAACACAGCAAAAGGTAAATATAAGTTTGAAGATTTTAAAATGAAAAATCTGCAAATAAAAGCATACATTTAATTTAATTTTGAAAAAAATCAGAAGCATAAAACAGACAAGCAGGAACAATTTACAACATTACCGTCACCTCTAGGGTACTTAAAAGTTGTTGGTAGAATGTTGGCATAAATTATCATAAATTTTAAGAAATATTTGTCGGAGTATAAATCTGAATAAAATATTTCAGGTCAAACTTATTTTAATACTAAAATTAAATATATTTTAAATTAAATTAATTTTAATTTAATTTGTTGAAATGTGGATAGTAGGTCTGTTCAATACCTATAGTATATCGCAGTAAAAAGAGCGTGTCGGTGTTTGGTCAAGGTTACTTGTGTTTCTTTCAACCTTTTTATATTACATCTGTCAAGAGTCTACCCTTTACTTGCTCGTGTTATTAAAACTAACCTTTTCCTTTGTTGATACTTTAACAAAATAATCTTTTTGAAAATTTGCGTTTAGAATTAACCTTAAGTATAAGTGCTTTTACATTATGCTATTAATCTTTTGATGATGCCTTTATTTAAGATGAACACAAATCATCATTATTACATTTTTTAATATAAATAATACTAACTTTCCTTTTTATGCTCTTAATATGTGTTTTAATTAATTATGTATTTCAAACATGAAGAGAAAGAGCGAGAGCGAACCTACATCTAGGCGTATGAATAATATTTCACAGTTCGTATTAAATTCATTATCACGTATACGCGGAGGTGGCTTTTAAAAGTTTTTGTTTATATTTTAGAAAAAATTATTGCAAGCCGTGCTACAACATTAAGTCCTTCATTTGTTTATTTATTTAAAATTCCTCGGTTTTTATTTAACTTTATCTATTTTTATTTACTTTATTTTATTAAATTTATTTACCTTTAACAACCGCCCTTTTAAATATCTAAGAAAAATGTCAACATTCATTACCTATTTAAATATTTCGTATTTTTTTAAACTTCTTTTATTTTTTAGCTCATGACATTATATAAAGGCGAACAAGTTCAATAGCGTTTTATAATTACTTATCTGCACAAAACTACCAATATTTTGTGAATATGTTAATTTCCACATTTTTCAACAATTTTTAAATATTTCCTGAAAGCAAACACTTTGAAAAAAACTGTATAAACACTTAACTATATTGTGGAAATGGCAGCTTCAATATAAAGTTTGTACTACTTGGTACATACATATGTACTTAGACAAATTAAAATTGTCAACTTCATACATATGCATGTGCGACTAAAAGTAACATTTTATTGTATACAGCGATTCCAAACAATTTTACACCAATTTAAAACTAAAACTTAGAACTGAACTAGAAGTGAACTGAACTAGAACTGAACTAGAACTGAACTAGAACTGAACTAGAACTGAACTAGAACTGAACTAGAACTGAACTAGAACTGAACTAGAACTGAACTAGAACTGAACTAGAACTGAACTAGAACTGAACTAGAACTGAACTAGAACTGAACTAGAACTGAACTAGAACTGAACTAGAACTGAACTAGAACTGAACTAGAACTGAACTAGAACTGAACTAGAACTGAACTAGAACTGAACTAGAACTGAACTAGAACTGAACTAGAACTGAACTAGAACTGAACTAGAACTGAACTAGAACTGAACTAGAACTGAACTAGAACTGAACTAGAACTGAACTAGAACTGAACTAGAACTGAACTAGAACTGAACTAGAACTGAACTAGAACTGAACTAGAACTGAACTAGAACTGAACTAGAACTGAACTAGAACTGAACTAGAACTGAACTAGAACTGAACTAGAACTGAACTAGAACTGAACTAGAACTGAACTAGAACTGAACTAGAACTGAACTAGAACTGAACTAGAACTGAACTAGAACTGAACTAGAACTGAACTAGAACTGAACTAGAACTGAACTAGAACTGAACTAGAACTGAACTAGAACTGAACTAGAACTGAACTAGAACTGAACTAGAACTGAACTAGAACTGACTAGAACTGAACTAGAACTGAACTAGACTGAACTAGAACTGAACTAGAAACTGAACTAGAACTGAACTAGAACTGAACTAGAACTGAACTAGAAACTGAAACTAGAACTGAACTAGAACTGAACTAGAACTGAACTAGAACTGAACTAGAACTGAACTAGAACTGAACTAGAACTGAACTAGAACTGAACTAGAACTGAACTGAACTGACCTAGAAATGAACTGAACTGAACTAGAACTGAACTAGAACTGAACTAGAACTGAACTAGAACTGAACTAGAACTGAACTAGAACTGAACTAGAACTGAACTAGAACTGAACTAGAACTGAACTAGAACTGAACTAGAACTGAACTAGAACTGAACTAGAACTGAACTAGAACTGAACTAGAACTGAACTAGAACTGAACTAGAACTGAACTAGAACTGAACTAGAACTGAACTAGAACTGAACTAGAACTGAACTAGAACTGAACTAGAACTGAACTAGAACTGAACTAGAACTGAACTAGAACTGAACTAGAACTGAACTAGAACTGAACTAGAACTGAACTAGAACTGAACTAGAACTGAACTAGAACTGAACTAGAACTGAACTAGAACTGAACTAGAACTGAACTAGAACTGAACTAGAACTGAACTAGAACTGAACTAGAACTGAACTAGAACTGAACTAGAACTGAACTAGAACTGAACTAGAACTGAACTAGAACTGAACTAGAACTGAACTAGAACTGAACTAGAACTGAACTAGAACTGAACTAGAACTGAACTAGAACTGAACTAGAACTGAACTAGAACTGAACTAGAACTGAACTAGAACTGAACTAGAACTGAACTGGAACTGAACTAGAACTGAACTAGAACTGAACTAGAATTGAACTAGAACTGAACTAGAACTGAACTGAACTGAACTGAACTAGAACTGAACTAGAACTGAACTAGAACTGAACTAGAACTGAACTAGAACTGAACTAGAACTGAACTAAACTGAACTAGAACTGAACTAGAACTGAACTAGAACTGAACTAGAACTGAACTAGAACTGAACTAGAACTGAACTAGAACTGAACTAGAACTGAACTAGAACTGAACTGAACTGAACTAGAACTGAACTAGAACTGAACTAGAACTGAACTAGAACTGAACTAGAACTGAACTAGAACTGAACTAGAACTGAACTAGAACTGAACTAGAACTGAACTAGAACTGAACTAGAACTGAACTAGAACTGAACTAGAACTGAACTAGAACTGAACTAGAACTGAACTAGAACTGAACTAGAACTGAACTAGAACTGAACTAGAACTGAACTAGAACAGAACAGAACTAGTTAGTTAGCATCCTAAATAGCAATCACAACTTGTTGCTTAAGATGAAAAAATACAATTTCTTTTAAATTTTTTCCTTTCGTTGAGACAAAAAATAAAATATTTCTTCTTTTTAATAAAAAAATTAAAAATACCCAGTCACGTTGTCGTTTTCTCACAATTCATTTCAATCTTTAAAACTTCATCCTACAACAAAGTTATAAAAACAAGCAAAACCCCAAGTTTGAACATGAAGATATTGTCTGGAATTTCTGTCTAAATTAAGACATGGCGTGTTAGTATGTTGAAAATTGTTTGAAAACACCTGAATTTTCTTTGAAAATAAAAAAAAAATCGATTAAAAAACCTGTAAGAAAAAGATTTCTTACAGAAAATGGGAAAACGAAAATATGTTTAAGTTTGTCTTAAAGACAATCTGTTAAGAAGTAGTAGATTTAAATGTAAAAGAAATTGAAAAAGTAATTTTTTTTAACAAATTTTTTCCCAACTTTTTATTTATTTTTAATATTTATTTTCAACAAACTGTATTTGACTCCTTAGTTGTTTTATACGATTTAATTAAATTGTTTTTTTTTTTTTTTGTTTTCTTTTGTGCGTGTCTTAAAACCAACTTCCGTTTCCTATGGCAAAAATTAAAGCTTAAATTTTTGCAGACCAAATCAAGATTCCTGCAATAACAATTTTGTATTTTATTGCGGTGGCAGTTGTTTTTATTACTTGTTAAATATAAGTTTATTTTAGATATATAAGTTTATTTTAGATAAAATTTAGTGGAATTTTCAATAGAAGTGAATAAGGAAATTGAAAATTGCATGAAAACTTTCCATTTTTGTAGTTAGAATTACCATTTTTGTAGTTAGAATTTTGTTTTTACTAATTTTTATTTAAATCTTAAATAGCATCTGGAAGAAAGTTATGGAATGGATTCCCGTAAAGGGTTAATGCTTACAAATATTTACTCAAAATTGAGTCTGGGGGATTATCCTATAGCAGTAGTATTATGAGATCTTAATTTATGTAAACTTTTCCATCTAACGTGTGTAATTATTCTCTCCACAGTCCTGAAAGCATTTTCTTTTCTAAGTAATTAAATAAACACAGCAAAACACATAAACTTTGGTTATATTAATTAACCAATTTTTGTTAATTTTCTGCATGTAAAAGTTTATATTATATCATGCTCTATTCTTCTGAGTTTTCCAGTTTGCACTTTCCATGCTTTCCACAAAAGCACACACATTCATATATAAAAATCTTCTATGTATGTACAATCCTGCTCAGCTTCATCCTGCAAAAATGTACACACAAAAACTAATGTCTAAATTAAGAGAAGTAAAATGTGGAAAAAATATTTTAAACAACAGAAAGAAAAAAGGTATATAAGTGCAACTGAATAACACAGATACGAACACACAAATATCCTTAGAAAATCAAATGCGAAAAACTGCAACAATATGTATCTATGAATTGTTATCTAGCAAAACAAAAATAGTAAAAAATCAGAACAAAAAAGAAAAACAAAAATTTAAATTTATATAGATAAACCCACTCTCATGTTGCTAGTAAATAAATATGAAGGAATAGTACCTGTTCGTACGACTTTTTCAAAGATATCTAGACAAACGCAGTGTTTAAAGTTGTTTTAAATTTCATGGCAACTTGCTTATGTTGATAACTCTATGCTACTTATTTATTCCTATGTTGCCGTTCATAAGCTCGGTTTCATGTTGTGTTATTGATTTTCGGATTTTTAGCTAGGGTTGTTCAAAATATCAGTGCAACCTTATGGGTATATATATATATGGAAGATTGGAGCTATTTACAGATCTTAAATTTAAACAAGATTGGGCCTTCAATTAAAGCAAGATTTAAGCTAGATTTGGTACTATAAATAGACCTACGATCTTAATTGGAACTATGTTATTGGGTCTAATCGAAGATTAAATGGGACTACTACATATACAGATATATAATTGAAGCTTAAACTGGAACCTAAAATTTATACTATAGACCTAAAATTTAAGCTTAATTGCATCTTTCTACAGACTCCCGATTAAAGCTTAATTGAGATCTTAATAGAACTAAATTGAAGCTAGATTAGACTATATAAAGAACTGTAGTAGAGAATTTATTTATATCCATAATTGTGCCCTAATTAAGGATATTTAACCTACAATTGAAGTTTATTTGTAATTATAAATACAACTATACTGAGAGTTCAATTGTGGCTACAATTGAAGTGCAAAGACGACTATAAATAGATCTTAAAGACATACATATAACAAAATCCTACTTAGGACTATATTCAGATCTATAACTGAAGCTTTACAGAATTCAAATTTATTCTTAATTAAGACTATTTATCGATTACAATTGAAACTTAGTTATGACTAACTACATAAGAATTACGATTGAAGGGTAATTGGGACTTTATACAAACTTACGATTAAAGCTTAATTGGGACAATGTATGATCAATATGGATATTTTACACTTTTTGTAGACCTATAACTGAAGTTCTACAATTGATGCTTAATAAGGACTTTATACAGAGCTATAAATGGAGCTTAATTGAGAAAACTACGATTCAAGTATAATTGGGACTACATATGTATAGAACTAAATAACTAGATTAGAACTAAATTGAAGCTAGATTTAGACTAAGTATATAAAGATCTGTAGTGGAAACCTCATCAGGACTATAATTATATATATAATTGAAACTTAATTATTTTCAGATCCTTACTTAATACTTAATTAAGACAAATTACATAATTCCAATTGAAGCATATTTATGATTATAAGCCACGATTGAAGTGCTAATATGACTATAAATAGATCTCAGTTGAAGCAGACTTAAAGAATGATTGAAGCTTGATTTGGACTGTTTAAAAATATATAACTGAAGCCCACTTAGGGCTTTATTCAGATCTATAACTAAAGTTTTTAAAGTTTAAAGTACTACAATTAATGGGTAATAGGAGCTTTAAACAGACTTACGATTAAAGCTTAATTGGGACTTTATATTGACTTTAATTGATGACATAAAATTGAATCGAATAATAGGGCTTTTTGTAGACCAATAGTTGAAGTTCAATTGTAAATATATGAAGAAGGACCTTACAAAGAGCCATAAAAGAAGCTTATATTGAGACAATTACGATTATAGTGTAATTGGGACTAAATACAGATCTAAACAACTAGATTAGAACTAAATTGAAGCTAGATTTGGACTATATAAAGATCTGTAGTAGAAACTTAATCGGTACTATAATTTGATTCATAATTAATCCTTAATTAGAGATATTTACGGATCTCAGCTTTATTATAAAAATAACTACAATTAAAGTTCAATTGAAGCTACGATTGAACAATGATTAAAGCTAAATTTGGACTGCACAAATATTTATAACTGATGCCACTTTGGGCTATCTTCAAATCTATAACTAAAGTTTAAAGATCTAAAATTAATTCTTAATTAAGACTACTTAAAGTCCTATAATTTAAACTTAATTTGGGTTATCAAGATAGACTTATTTTGTGATACATTAACATCATATTGAAGCTAACTTAGACCTACGATCAAGGTTTAATTTGGACTATTAACAAATCTACAATTAGAGTTTAATTGAAGCCAACTTAGATAGCTACAGAAACCAAAGATTTAAGTTTAATTGCGACTGTATATAAGCATTATAACAACCTACAATTGAAGCTAAATTAAGACTATAGGCAGATAACAATTCAATCTAAATTAGAACTCTATCAATGCCTACGTTTTTATCAAGTTCAGTTCTAAATAACACTATTTTTTTAAGAACTGCAGGGATACTACCACTGCATTTAAATACGAATGAGTAAATTCACTTAACTATGTATATTTCTCTGCTACATATGAAGTACTTGTCAATTATACACACTTAAACATTGCATACTGTTAGGCAGGCGGTTTGATACACATGTGTTATAGACTCACAGACATAAACTTAAACAAAAAACAAAGATGAAAAGAGAACAGAGACTAAAAAATTATTTAACTTCCTCTATTTTTTTATAGTTTGTTGTTAAAATTATTTATATTGTATATACATTCAACAACTACCTCTCCACAAGACCTGCAACTTGAAGTTTTTAAATAGAGTATGGAAAAATCCTTTTTTTCTTTTAATTATTTTTTTCTGATTTTGCTAGAATGTATATTTTTCTTCATATAATCATAGAATTCCTTCCACTTTTAGTTTTTGTTGTGCAGCTTTTTTTTGGTCTATTAGTACGCAATCTACTTATGGTAAAAGTAGGAAAAAATTTTCAAACAAAAAGTTAAAAAAACACTTTCAACAACGTAGCAAATGCTTAACGGTTTTTTTATATTTCTATAGTTTTACTCTTTTTTGTTTAAAGAAAACAACAACAAAAATTGTGAGCTTTTTTTCTATAGATACTAGTTAAGACTAGTTAAAAACGGATTTTGTATGCTTTTCTGACTTTGAGTACAACTTTAGTTGTACTCACAATAACTCCTACTTTTTTTTGAGTGTAGTGAGTACTTTTTTTTGCGAAGTACATAGGTACTTTAATGATTTTTAGTTGACATTTTCCTGACTTTTTCATTTTATTTGAATTTTTGTTTGTTAAACAAAAATAATAGTAAGTATTATTATTTTATTATATATAAAAGAGGTTTATTATGTTGTGATAATTAAATTAAAATTGTTATTGGAGTAAAATTGTATTTTAGATTATTAAATAAACATTATTAAGGCAACCAGATTTTGTGATGTTAGGTCTTTAGAGGATTAATGGTAGTTTGGGACATTATATGAACTAAGGATTAAAATCACAAAAGGCACTTAAAATTAAACTTAATGGATAGGCACTAGTCGACGGACTAGTCAATAGATTAACTCTTAAACTTGTAAACAAACTAGTCCATATATCAGTTCATTATCTAGGGATTTGTCTGTTGACTAGTTCATAGACTAGCCAATTGTCTTCTGGACTAGTGTATTAACTATTCTGTAGTTAACTCTGTAAACTTGTCTGTTGACTACTCTATGGACAAGTCTATTATTATGATGGCTAGTATGTTAACTAGTACATAGAATAACGTATTAACTAGTCCATGGACAAGCCTATGAAATAATCTATTACCTAGACTATTGACTATTATATTAGTCTAACTATTAGTCACTAGGTTTATCTATGTATTAGTCTATAAGACAGTATTCTGACTAGTAAATGAACTAGTCTATTCTCTTATCTATAGACCAGTATGAGATAAATTATATGACAATATATTAGTCAATGATCTAGTCCTTAAAATAATCAGTATGACCAATAGGTAATATTGCCATTAGACTAGTCAATAGACACGTCCATAGAGTCTTCTATAGACTAGGCCTAAATAGATTAAAAGTGTATCTTTTATTTTGTCTAATTTCAAAGAAGGGTATTTAAACATTCGATGTTGACTAACATAGTACTCTAACTTGTATGTCTCCTCACATTCGTTCCTCTTTCTATTATTTCCTTAACTTCTCATTTATGCATATTTATTACTTCTTCATTTCCTTTTTTTTCTCCCATTTAATATTTTTTCCATTGTCATGAATAAACGTGTGTTTATGACATCCTACATTAGGTTTATATGAGTAGATTTCTTTATCCTTATCTTTTTTTAAAAGGCGTTTTGAATACTAAAGAAAATATAACACAAGTAAAACAAAATATTTGTAATATTTTAAATTTTTTTGTCTTCATTTTATGCTTTAACAGCAATAAAGTCATTTTTTCTTTTAATTGAAATTAAGTAAGCAATTTTATAGGAAAAGACAATTAAGAAATATTTTTTGAGGATTTTGTATGATTTTTTTTTAGCAAATTTTTAAATGTTATTGATAACGTGTAAATTGTTTACACAATAAAAAGAAGAATTTGTTTTTTTTTTTTTAATCTTAAAATTCAGAAAATCGTTAAAATACAAAATTTTTGAATGAACATGTTTTTGAAATCATAATTACATTGGTTCTTTCAATAAACTAATTTTTTTCATTTTAAAAATATGTTGTAAGTAAATAAATCGAACCACAGGTCGTATAATTGCCAAAATATATGAATTAAAAATTACGTATACGACATGTAGGCGTTAATTCTTACAAAAATAAAAACAAATTTATATAATTTTTGCAAATAAATTTTTAGGAAATTACGTAAAAATTAGTAATAAATCTGCAAAAGAAAGCATATAAATATAAGGTAATCTCATTAATGTTCCCCTATTGTAATTAGTATTAAGTCTATAAGACAGACATCTGTTTTCTCATTATAAATGAGCACTGTCATTAATATTCGATAGAATCCTATTTCAATATGGTAAACGCATCAAATTATAAGGAAAACTTAACCCATTAAAGACCTGAACAAAGCAAACCTACTAAGATACTTTACTTTTGCTGTATAAAGACCAAACTATCTACCTATTTAACTAACTACCTAACTAACTAACTAACTAACTAACTAACTAACTAACTAACTAACTAACTAACTAACTAACTAACTAACTAACTAACTAACTAACTAACTAACTAACTAACTAACTAACTAACTAACTAACTAACTAACTAACTAACTAACTAACTAACTAACTAACTAACTAACTAACTAACTAACTAACTAACTAACTAACTAACTAACTAACTAACTAACTAACTAACTAACTAACTAACTAACTAACTAACTAACTAACTAACTAACTAACTAACTAACTAACTAACTAACTAACTAACTAACTAACTAACTAACTAACTAACTAACTAACTAACTATACAACCAAGGGTTAAGCTATTAAAATACATACATATTTAAGGTTATGATGCAAATGAACAATTTACATTTTCAAAGAAAACTTTTCCTTGTTCTATTTTCAATCTGAAAGTTTGAGGAATAAATATTATAAATATTTGTTTGATTACACTTTCGTTTTCTACTTGAAATAACTTTTCATAAAGTATGCCTTAATATATGTATATCTATAGGAAAAAAGGAAAACATTTTTCATTCTACTAGTTATAGATATGTTTTTCAATATCTTTATCTGCCACCATTTATGGAAAAAGAGCAGAAACGAGCATATTTTCTGCTATATAAGAAGTCAGATGGAAACAAAAAAAAAATAATTTAAAAAGGTTACAGTAAAAGTATTATAGCGAAAATGCAATGAGAAATAAGTATAAAATATAGAAAGTTTTAGAAAGTGAAAATTATACATTTTAAAATAAATTTTAACATTAATTGTGGGTAACTTTTAAATGAAAGTCTAGGCATTTTTGTGATATTTAATATTTAATTTTTCACTATATTTTGATGAAAAAATAAAACCTGTTGTTGATCTGAAGCTTAGTTGTAAGAAATATTGAGGCTTTTTGCCATTATCTTGTATATTTTATATTGAGGTTAAGCTTAAAACATCTACATATATCACATAATTTCATCAGAGCTCTTAATAATATTTTTGTTCTAATAATTTCAATATTCTTGATTAACTTTAATATCCTGGCAAATCTTTCCCTTTTTTTAATTAATTAAATTTCCTTTCAAAATCAATTAAATTTCTTACACTAATATTAAGAGTTATTAGTTTAATGAAAACTAATCAATTAAACAAAATCTTATTATAAATAATATTATAAAATAAAATTACAAATAAATAACTAAAACTGCAAATAGAAACAAAGAGATAGATATAATATTTGCATATAAAAGTTATTAATTATGGTATTGTTATGTTTTTTAAAAAATATTATTAAATCATTACAAACCCATTGATAAAGATAATGATGACTGAATGGAATTAAATATTTATGACAATAATAATAAATAATACTCATACGCAACCGAGTTCTAGGAAAATACAAACATAAAGTGAGAAAGGATTTGAGGTAAAAAAGTGAGGGTTTTTGATAAAACAATATAATCATTTGTACTGCACTATTATGTGAGAGCTTTTAATGCCCAGCAGTTTTTCAACAATCCAGGTATCCTTTGGAATTGATATGTATTTAGAGATGAATCAATCATCAGTAAAGGATAACTAATAAAACACTTTAAACCCCCCGAATTAATCCATTTTAGGGTCAGATATCCGTTTCTTATCAAAAGTTGTATGAAAACTTAGCCAAATGATAAATTGAATTCGGCTTAGGAAATGTTAAAGTATCTCATACCATAGGTAGTTCAACAACCAGGGTAATGATGCCACAGTCTCTACGATTAAACAGATTTTAATATATTTGTCTATGTATGCACATCTGATGATGATGGTGTTTAAATGTATAAGTTATTTGCTGTATGTGTTTTTATCAAAAAGCATGTTAAGCTATCAAAAAGCTAATCTCATACAGCATGACGTTTATTGTATGTGAAACAATAAATGCACAAATGCAAACAACAATATTTTTGAACAGGAAACACACGCAGATAGACGTAGGCATACATACATCCAACCACAACAATTGGCAAAAGGGTTGAAAGACAGAATAATGCGACTAACTATAATAAGTTGATAAAGCACTAATTAAAAAAATAAAATAAAAAATCACTTTAAATTTAAAAAAAGTTATTTTATAATGTACAATTAAAATTTCAGAAAATTTTTTAGAAAATAAATATACTTTAGATATTATAGAAATACAAAGCAACTTCATATTTTCATGAATCTTTAAATAGAATTAAAGTTTTTGACAGACACAATATTATATGTCATATACTTTTCACCATTCGAGTACGAATATATGTTCCAAATATAACTGCAAATATTTAAAACACTAACGGTATACACACGGCATTTTCCAAAATAAAACCTTGGTTTTGTCATAACAGTTAATGGGGTGTGGCTTACAATTAAGATTATATACGATAGGGAATATTTTCGAAATTATACACATATTTTACTTGAAAAGAGACGTGGCATCCGGTCTATCTATCTATCTATCTATCTATCTATCTATCTATCTATCTATCTATCTATCTATCTATCTATCTATCTATCTATCTATCTATCTATCTATCTATCTATCTATCTATCTAGATAGATAGATAGATAGACCGGATGCCACGTCTCTTTTCAAGTAAAATATGTGTATAATTTCGAAAATATTCCCTATCGTATATAATCTTAATTGTAAGCCACACCCCATTAACTGTTATGACAAAACCAAGGTCTATCTATCTATCTATCTATCTATCTATCTATCTATCTATCTATCTATCTATCTATCTATCTATCTATCTATCTATCTATCTATCTATCTATCTATCTATCTATCTATCTATCTATCTATCTATCTATCTATCTATCTATCTATCTATCTATCTATCTATCTATCTATCTATCTATCTATCTATCTATCTATCTATCTATCTATCTATCTATCTATCTATCTATCTATCTATCTATCTACCTTCGCGACGGGTAGTCATCTTGACGCGATGCGAAGGCTTATGTGTGATGACCCATGCAGGCCGTGCTGGTAGGGCTACCCATGCCAGAGGGGCTCATGACGAGCACATACTAAGAACTACCCTTCCCACGACTGGTAGCGTCTGTTTCTCCCCGATGGGGCGGCTACCAGTCCAAGTACTTGTCAAAAGATCTCTACTCATCCTTCGGATGTGTATCTTTTGACAGTACAGTCCGTTCGGGATCCTTAGATCCCTAAACTCCACGACGGTCCGTCTAAATCCACCAGCGTCTGTTCCCACATTGGGCGGCTTGGTGGTCTGCAAGCACATCATATGCAGAATCATATACTTGGCAGCAAGTATAAAATGCACACCGTTTTTAATGTCCTAATGTCCGACAAGAAACCGTGCCCCGCGTATCCGGTAAGGGGCCTAATAATCTCCGGAGACCCTACCCCCACGGCGAAGGCGACAGGCTGTGGAGAGTCGAGTGCTACTGCCACCCAGGTTAGTCCGGCGGAGACACCGGGTCGGGCTAGTCTGAATGCTACCGGCGCCAAACCCAAAACAAAAGCGTCTGCGGATTTAGGGAAGCCTGGATCCTGCAGTCGCAAAACAATAACAGCATCTGGCTCCAAAGCTGGATGCAGCAAAATAAGCAGCGAGGCACCTCTGGACGTCACCCCAAGTACCTCAAAGGCAGCTCAGGTCCGTATTGGCAAAATGCCGATAAAACCCCCTGTTTCGGGGACTACTAAGGCCACCAAGGTAGCGACCCCAGTGCCGGTTATGCACGAGGGAACTGCGAACAAGATTTCGGGTTCTCAAACGGCATCTCCCAATGCCAACACGGCGAATAGTAAGACCCCCAGGCACGTAACACCAGCAAGAAGGGCCTTCCTACAACGGCGCTCCGCCGCCAAAATTCTAGCGCGCTTAGCTGGCAAGCCAGTTGAGTCGCTAAGTAAAGAGGACAAGTCCTCTCTAGAATGGGCTAAGGGAAAATTGGCCGTTCTGGAGAAGAGTCCCCCCCTCACGTCTAAGGACGCGCCTAAACGGCAACGTTCTGAGGAGGAGACTAATCTTCAGGGCCAGCAGCCCGGGACAAAACGTCCGAAACCGTTGCCCCCCAAGCCGCATGACAGGACCTCCGGTGAAGTGGTTGAGAACCAATTCACGCGTGCTGTCATCGACAGGGGTGACATAGATGGCGCTATGTCTCCATCCAGATGGGACATAGTGCGAAAAAAGCTGATGGGGGTGTTCTGGGAAGTTCTTAAACAGAACCCTGGTCCCCCCCCACAGTGTGAGGACGGCGGTTGGTTTCACAACAGAGTGAAGCTAATGGCCTGTTCCAACGAGCGCTCAGCTTTGCTCCTGAAGCAGGCTGTGTCGCTGATAAAGGATCCGTGGGAAGGTGCTAAGCTGGAAGTGGTCTCTGTGGACGAGATCCCACGAAGGCCTAGATCCACCGCCATAATTCCTGCGGAACCACATAAAAAGGCAGCGATACTGGAGCTTCTACAGGTTGGCAATCCGGATCTTCCAACTCAAGATTGGAAGGTCGTCAGGGTTTCTCAACCTGTAGGAAGCTCCAGAAGGATTGTTGTGATCCTGAACCAGGAGTCTTTGGCGCCGCTTCGCGAGAAACAAGGGAAGGTCTACTACGGCTTCGAGTCGATCTTCCTCCGTGTCTACCGAGGCGATGACAAGGGACTATTGGAACAGGATGATCCCGATCCTGACCAATCCGCTGCGGATATGTCTTGCGACGAGACTGACCTTTCGCTGAGTCAATCAACTTCTAAGTTGGTTAAGGAGGGGGAAGAGTCAGTTGACGAGGACGATCTCCTTGCCTCTGACAAGGAGGACGCCAACGTCACAGTGTTGCGTAAGGACAAAAAAGGAGATGGTGAGAGTAACCCAAATTAATCTCCACCACTCCAAAGCAGCCTCGGCTGCACTGCTCCTCCGAATGGGTGTAAGTGGGGAGGAGCTCGCCCTAGTCCAGGAACCCTGGATTCACCAAGAAAGGGTGAGTGGACTAGGCATGAAAAGCTTTAAGCTATTGTACGCAAAAGGATCTGGTAAGATTCGATCCTGTATAGTAGCCAAAAGCAGTCTCAACATCTTCATTCTTTCTGATTTCAGTGATGAAGACACCGTAGCAGCCATATGGGAGACCAGTGTAGGTGCTATATTGGTTATCTCGGCGTACATGGCTCACGACCACAGCGACCAGCCACCGAACAACCTGGTCTGCAGATCCATAGAGATGGCAAACTCGAAAAGCATGCCGATCATTATGGGGGCTGATGCCAATGCCCATCACACTGTCTGGGGAAGCTCGGACATAAACGCTAGAGGTGAGTCAATCTTTAACTTCATTCTAAGCAATAATCTTGATATTTTAAATACAGGATCCGAACCGACCTTTATTGTTTCAAACAGAAGGGAAGTTCTCGACATTACGCTGGTTAGTTCTATGCATCATGATAGGATAAGGGGATGGAGAGTCTCAAATGACTGCTCTTTCTCTGACCATCAGTACATCGATTTTGAAATCGTAGTTGACAAAGTGGCCCCAAAGCCCTTTATAAACAGGAGACGAACAGATTGGGAAATGCAAATGGGGCTAATCTCACGTTCACTCCAGGATGTACCGATCATCGAAAACCGATCGGACATAGAAAACGCGGTTGAAACCATAAATCAAGCTTTCAAACACGCGACTTCACTGTCTTGTAAACAGAATATGCACAAAGGCAGATGCAGGCCCCCATGGTGGTCTGCGGACATTGCGAAATCTCGAAAAGAGACGCGCAGACTGTTTAACGAGGCAAAGAAAACAGGAAACTGGATTTCTTACAAGACCTCGGTTAATCGTTTCAAGAACCTGGTAAGAAATGCAAAGCGCAAATCTTGGAAAACCTTCTGTAGCGGCGTGGAAGGTTCTTCTGAGACCAGTCGTCTGCGCAAAATCTTATCATCTACTCCTCCTGTCCCAAGTTTCATTCAGAAACCTTGTGGCAGTTGGACGACCAGTAGCCAAGAAACCTTAGAAGTTTTAATGGCCACTCACTTTCCAGGCTGTCAATCTCCGGAAAACGGTACTGACATGCAGTTTACAGATCTCCCAGCTGATACAGGAATATCCATAAATGAAGATAAAATCAACTGGGCGATAAACAGCTTCGACCCCTACAAATCACCGGGTCCTGACGGTATAATACCTGCGGATTTGCAATACAATGCTGTCCATCTTATGCCTTGGCTAACGCGGATATATGATGCCTGTTTAAAATGGTCTTATATACCCGAACCCTGGACCAAGTGCACAGTGGTTTTCATTCCGAAAGGAGGAAAGACCTCTCACACGAAGCCAAAGGATTTTAGACCAATTAGTCTATCCTCCTTTCTTCTCAAAACTTTGGAAAGGATAATTGATCTGCATCTCAGAATACATATCAAACCTGACCATTTATCAGCATCTCAACATGCCTACATGAAGGGAAAATCTGTTGAGACTGCATTACATTCGCTAGTTTGTCACATTGAAAAGACAATAGCGCAAGGGGAATATACACTGGTTGCCTTCTTGGACATCGAGGGGGCTTTCAACAATGTTCACCCTGGGTCGATAACAACGGCCCTAACTGGTCTGGGTATAAACCAACCAATAACAGCTTTCATCAAGAGATTACTGACTCAGCGAATCATTATCTCCGAAATGGGAGCAGCAAATGTCACAAAAGTGGCAAATCGCGGTACCCCACAAGGTGGAGTTCTATCTCCACTTCTGTGGAACCTAGCGTTGAACCCACTTCTTATGGATCTTAGATCTATGGGATTTAAGGTAATAGCATATGCAGACGATGTGTCTGTAGTAGTATCTGGCAAATATCTGGATACTTTATCGCAAAGGATGGAGATTGCACTCAGGACACTCAGTACATGGAGCAACGTCAGTGGCCTTGGTGTTAATCCATCGAAAACGGAACTTGTTCTCTTCACTAAGAAGTACAAGATACCCACCTTCACTCTCCCACGACTGAATGGGATAGAATTGAAGTTATCGGATAGTGCTAAATATCTGGGAGTAATCCTAGATTCAAAACTATCATGGCATTTGAACACTCAATCTAGAGTATCAAAAGCGGCTGCGGCCTTATACTCGTGTAAAAGAGCAATTGGCAAATCATGGGGCATAAACCCCAAGAATACCGAATGGCTCTTCGACATGGTAGTCAAGCCCATACTATTGTACGGTGCACTTGTATGGTGGAAGTCTGTACAAAAGGACTCACACCGCAAACGTTTTGAGGGAATCCTTCGCACATCAGCTCTGTTGATAACGGGGGCTCTCCGCACCACCCCATCAAAGGCTCTCTTTGTCATGATGGGATGGCTACCTATTGATCTAATGGCCCAAGAGGTTGCCCTCAACGCGGCTATTAGACTCAATACAATTGGTATGTGGCATATGATTCAGTCAGGTCACTCCACCATCCTCAATTGTCTAGGAGAAATTCCTGGCAATATCGACTATTGCATCGCCAAACCGTCTTTTGATAGAAGCTTTTCGGTGAATATCCGAGACGACCCAAATGTGATGGAAACAATCCTCCATGATGGATCGTATAAGGTTTTCACTGATGGCTCAAAATCAAACCATGGTGTAGGCGGTGGCTTTTACATAGCACATTCGGGAACGGAAGTATCATTCAAGCTTCCTGACCAATGTAGCGTCCTTCAGGCTGAACTATCAGCCATTAAACGGGCTGCAAACTGGCTCAGGTTTTATCGAATATACGGTGTTAATATTCGAATTTATACCGACAGCCAGGCAGCCCTTAAGGTTCTAAGTGGTGTCTACACGACGTCAAACTTAGTCCTAGAATGCCGGGCATCCCTTAACGAGATGGCGAAACATTCCACAATAGGACTGTATTGGATTCCAGGACATCAGCAAATTCCTGGTAATACCATCGCGGACTCTCTTGCCAAGTTAGGCTCCTCGCTTGCAGGAGAGCATACCGACCCTTTTGTCGGTATACCGCTTTCAACCTGCAAACGCTCGATACGTGAAAAACTATATGAGCTTGCGCAATGCAGATGGTCGACTGAAGCCACCTGTAGACAGGCAAGGATCATGTGGCCATCTTACGACCCACAAAGATCCCAAGCCCTTTTCTACATTCCGAGAGTTAATCTACGGAACTTAACGGCAGTGGTAACTGGCCACTGGCCTTTCGGACTCCATGCAAGAAGACTGAACTTACCCAGTAACGACTTCTGCAGGAGCTGCCAGGATGAAGAGGAAGAAGAGAGTATAACTCACTTCCTCTGTCATTGTCCTGCCCTAGCTGACCACAGAGTGGGTCTGCTAGGTAGCTATTTTCTGCATGACTTAGCGGATCTATCGGAGGTTGATATCCGAAAGATAGATTCCTATATTCGTGCGACAAACTGGTTCGGTGGAAACCAGAGTGATTAGGTTGAAGTGTACTAATACGCCGACCGTTCTCTCTCGTTTCAGGTATCACAAAGGGATCAAAATTCTGGACCCAAGTGTGTCCCCAGTGATGACATCGCGAGGACGACCTGCCTACCTAACCTAACCTAACCTAACCTATCTATCTATCTATCTATCTATCTATCTATCTATCTATCTATCTATCTATCTATCTATCTATCTATCTATCTATCTATCTATCTATCTATCTATCTATCTATCTATCTATCTATCTATCTATCTATCTATCTATCTATCTATCTATCTATCTATCTATCTATCTATCTATCTCTCTATCTATCTATCTATCTATCTATCTATCTATCTATCTATCTATCTATCTATCTATCTATCTATCTATCTATCTATCTATCTATCTATCTATCTATCTATCTATCTATCTATCTATCTATCTATCTATCTATCTATCTATCTATCTATCTATCTATCTATCTATCTATCTATCTATCTATCTATCTATCTATCTATCTATCTATCTATCTATCTATCTATCTATCTATCTATCTATCTACCTACCTACCTACCTACCTACCTACCTACCTACCTACCTACCTACTTACCTACCTGCCTACGTATCTATTTACCGCGCCCACATACAATAAGTTAGGATAAGTCGCAAACTAAGTAATACCCAGTGATGTTCGTTTAGGTCTTGACTTCTATAAACAGATCAATTTTAAATTGAATAATGTTAAAGCTTACAAAACTTATATCTCAAACCTAACCTTTGCCGTGAAAGCCTTACAAACAAACTCAGAAACAAACGGACATTTTTTACATATATTTCAGAGTATGAATATGTTGTAAAATATATTAGGGTGGTGTCATATTTTCGCAGTTCTAACTAGTAAAATTTTAATTTTCCTTTTTAAATTCTAATTGAGGAAAGATTCTTTAATGATAAATTTATATTTTTGTTGAGAACATCACATTTTTAATGAGAGTCCACCCTAATATTCATATAAATGTATGTAAGGGTATGATGGTGGTTGATATTAGTTCGAATTTATTATACATATTCCTGAGCTTTGAGCTTGTATTTGTGGTTATAAGGATATTATATATCCTATTGTAGTAACAACACAGTAATAAACTTGCTTTTGTGCGTACTATATCTATGTAAAGTAAATCCATTAAAATCTTATAATGCTAATATTTCAAACTTATTAATTTACGAATATGTATTGTATTTATAGTGCCTACATTTAGGCACCATGTTGAGTGTAGTAGTAGTATTCACTTGAGTAAGTAAGTGTAATGTTAAACAAAATAAGGAGTACAACAGCAAAGCTTAAATAATATGAGTAGATAGAAATTATATTAAAAATATTAAAGATTTTTTAAAAATGTTTTTATGGTAAATATTGAAATTTAGAAAATTGTATTTAATTTTTTTTAATTGAGAGATAAATAATTTTTGCTGAGATTATTTTATTCACAAAAACTCCTTAGAGTTTATGATAATTATATTATTTTTAAAAGACTTAAGCTTGAATAACAGCGTGTCTCTAAAACCAAACTTCTAATATTTTAACGTTTATAATAAACCTCGTCAACTGAAATACATACTTAAAACGTATTTAGTTACAAAAAAAAATAAATAAAAGTAGAAAAATACTGAAAGGAAAGAATAATAAAAATATTCTTGTAAAATAAATAACGTGGAAATTTTTTTCGGAAAAACGTAACGAAAATATAATTAAAATAGATTAGAAGGGGAAGGATTAGAAGTAGTGACAATAAAATATAAATTAAGCAGATAACTTAATATGCCTTTTTTCCAAAAAGAAAGCTTATTTTTATAACCAGTGTGTTATGGAGAAAATATACTTGAAAAAATATAAATATTCAGACGCAGTTTGGTGTTTGAGTTTAGACACAGCTTAGTGTATGTGTTCAGACTCTGTTCAGAGTATTTGTTACGCGGCGGTAAAACATTAATAATAAAAATTGTTGCAATTTAAATCATGAATTTTAAACCTTGAATTCGAAAACAATTAGTTAAGGGCATGAAAGATTGTTTGGCTAGCTCGTATGATATATTTTAGACTCCTAACTCATTTGCTTCGCGCGTAATCATATAACATACACTGCATGCCAATTGAAATATCATAACCAGTGTATGCAAAAGTACTAGAAATAAAATCCTAATTAATTGAAATTATATCCAAAAGAAACCAACAGAACAAATCGAACCATGACATGGTGGTATGTCACGTAGGGTACACTTTTCCCTCCCAGCAATTACTTGCAAACACCTATGACAGAATTGTTACCCGTAAACTTTAAAAATCTGTCCCTGGAATATACACACATGACATTACTTACATAATTTTATCATTTTGTTTAGGCTATCCTTCCCTTACAATCAAAAGAATTTATAGGTTCATTTTAACAAACAGAATTATAAACGAATTTTATTAAAGAAGAATTTAACAAAAATAATAATACGACAAAATGCATTGATACTAAATAGAAAAAAATATATAAATCAAGAAGTATGTAAATGCGTAAATAAACAATGATAATTACTCTGAGAGCAAAGAAATCATACTAAACAAAGTAAAATCTTAGTATTGAGAATTGGAACTTATAAAGAAAAATTACATGTTAATGAGATGAAACAATTTGGCAAACGGTCTGACATATGGACAAGAGTTAAAAATAAGAATAAAGAAATAGTAACAATAATAATAATTTCAATTCATGATTACTCACTGAGAATATTTACATTATGTTTGATGATCCATTACTAGTGTTTCATTGATGGGCCCAGCAAATCTGTAGTAATTGGTGTTGTTGTTATTTAGCTCAAACGATGTAAATCTCTAAATTATGATTTTTTTTGTTACTATTAATAAGTTTAGATATTTAGATATATACTTAGAGAAATATTAGTTATAAAATTAAATAAGTATGATTGTATTATAATAGTAATGTAAGTTTAGAAAAGGCTGACAATAGTAAATTAATTCATTGTATAATTAAGTAAATATAATTCATGATTTTAAACAATTCAGAAATATTTGGAGATTAGGAACAATATAAATTACATTTTAAATAGGAATTTATAAAAAAATAAAAAAAAAGAAACAATTTTAAATCGTATATAAAATGTGCAATAATAGTTAATTTAGCATTAATATAGTTTAGTTAGATTATTTATAAGTTAGTTTAGTTCAAATAGCTGTGATATTTATATTTATTTTAGAAAAATTAAGGTTAAAGTTTAGAGTATTATTATGTTTTAGAAAATATTTAGTACATTTTTGTATTAAATCTTTTGATTGTTTTAGATTACTTCATTTTGAGACAATTTAGGTCACTTTTAAAAAAATCACATTACATAAGGTTTTAATTAATTAGTTTAAATTCGTTTACGTTTGGAAAGATTTAATACAAAAATTAAAATATTTTAGAACTAGTTTAAGAAATAATTGTTAGATTTTAAGATTTAGGTAATATTTAGCGAATTTTTGTATTAGATTAGATTTTATTAATTTTTAAATAGTTTTTAATGAATAATTAAGGCACATTTAAATATATAATTTGTCGTGACTAGGTGTGAAGACCTTCACGGCCACGTGGGATTTTAATTCTCACTCCGGGTCGTGTTTAGGTGACTTTGGTCAGATGTGATGAACTTCTCGATCACGTGTGTAGTGAAAAAGCAATTAGATGAAGGACACGTGTAGACTGTAACTTGTGGACAGTCCCTAATTTTGGAAATTGTGTCTTAACGTCAAATGTAGTGACCTCGTGGCCAAAATGGACTTCTATATGAGGAAAAATTGGTGATGTATTTAAGGTGACTCTAGTCACATGTGGCGGGCCTCGTGGCCACGTATGGAGTTTAATTTTCCGAATCTGATGATTTAAGTTCTAAAACCTCTTGAATTTTACGCTCGGTGCGTTAAGTAACCATATATTCGGATATAAACTTGGTCAGATTTTACTTGTAGAAAATGATTTTATTCTTCCTAAAGAAATAAAATCGTTACAATATATACCTTGAATATCACATGGTTCTTACCTTTGTCTATAATTATAATTTACTAGAATCTGGAGAATTCTAAAATTTATAAATTTTTCCATTCACTAATGGTTATATAACTTTTATTAGTAACCACTGATCGTAACCACATTAACTTTGATAATGAAATCAAGTTGGTGATAAAGCTAGTTGTTTAGTCAAATTTTACTGCGTAATTAAATAATATCAAAAGAAATTGAAGATAATACATATACTATATGTATGTCCGTCTGTTAAAAGAGGACAAAAATATGAATCCACGGCGGACAAAAAAAAATGAGTACTACCTGTATTTATATATATACAATGTATATTGTAAAAAATACACAAGATGACAAACATAAGTAGATGTGAGAATTTGAGAAAAGACTCAAACAACAACAAGTGCATTTTTATCGCATGCAATATTTTTGGGAAGGTACCATACAGACAGATGTGTACGTTTAATTAGTAAGTAAATACTAAATGTTTTGTTTGCTTTTATGACCAGTAAAATGTATTTTCGTTTCCAAACCAAAAATTTTCTTTTAAACCTTAAAAAAAATCATAACAAAGCTGCTTCTTATGCAGATTTTCTAAATCGTCATAAGAACAGGAATCTGATTTTTTTATTTCTATTTTCATTTTGTAAAAAATTTTTATTATTAAATTTGTGAGTATCAAAGTGTGGCTCGACCCACGCAAAGCCGGGCAAAGAGTTAGCAAAATTCCTTATCTTTTCAAATCTGAGGCATGATATTTTCCCACATATTTTCCTCTTAAGTCCTCAATATCATATAAATTTGTACCTATCTTTTCCTTAATTTTACATTTTACGAACTTTGGAAGAAATTTTCTGTTTATATGTTTGGACATGTCGCTAAGTATATGATTCTTTCTAAATACTACTTCTCCTTTTTGAAATTCTATAGGTCTACTTCTTAAATTGTAGGTTTTACTAGCTTTAGTATGGGCAACATTTAAGTTTTCTCTAAGGTTTTCTCTAATTTTTGCTAGTCTATCCGCACGATCCGAAATATTAAAGTCTTCTCCTGTTTTGCAGCTAAGTTTGTCCAAAATCTTGTACGTTGATCCATGTTGGATCATGTTTTGCCCAAATAAGGCATAATAAGGAGAACACTTTAGAGACGTGTGAAAGTCACTTCTTAATATGTTTAGAATCTGCGGTATGTACTTGTCCCAGTCTGTGTGATCCTTATGATCCTGAAGGAAACATCTTATTTTTGTTATTATTTCACGGTTGGTGCGTTCAGACGCGTTTGAATGGGGAGCGTAAAATCCTGTAGTGATATGGTTTATTTCGTACAATTTGAAAAATTCCTTCATCTCTTTGGAAACAAATTGTTTACCATTATCACTGTGGATACAACGAGGAACACCGAATGTGGGGAAGATTTCCTTTTGAAAAAAAAGTATAACATTAGAAGACGTTGCGGATTTCATGGGTTTTAAGAATACAAATTTGGTTAGGTGGTCAAGGCATATAAATATGACTGAATTTTTGACTTTGGTGGCAGAATATGGACCAAGAAAATCACAGTACAATCGTTCAATTGGTCTGTTAGTTAAGAACTGACCATGGTTGGTCTCGATATTTGGTTTGAAGATTTAACGCTTTTACATGTATCGCAGTTATTAACATAGCTTTTTACATCCGTAGCCATGGAAGGCCAGAAGTATTTTGTTCGTAATCTGGATAATGTTTTTATATATCCTCCATGACACGAAGAATCGGAATCATGAGCCAGTTTGATTGCCTTTTGGGCTAGCGATTTTGGCAACCATATACGCCAAAGTGTATCTTCCTCATCTTCAATACCCTGTCGAAAATGAGTACGTTTTAAAACGACTTTATTTAACAAACGAAGGTCGGGTAAAGAATCTACATTTTCTGCGATAGTTTTCCGAATTTCTGCGTAATCTTCATCGTCAAATTCTGGTGCTTCTAGGTCAATTTCTGTAAAATGGCATATTGAGTCTAATTCATCTACTTCCAGTCTTGATAAACAGTCAGGTACAACATTTAATTTTCCCTTTCTATGTTCTATTGAAAAATCATACCGTTGGAGTTTTAAGCTCCAGCGGGCTAATCTGCCGCTGAGATCCTTCTGTGACATCAGCCACTTTAATGAAGAATGATCTGTTATTATACGAAACGGTAAACCCTCTATATACGGCCTAAACCTATTTACGCATATTATGGCTGCCAGGCACTCAAGTTCCGTTACCGTATAATTTTTCTGAGCTCCATTTAGTTTCTGGGATACATATGCGATAGGGTGCTCTTTTCCATTTTCATCGTATTGGATTTGGAGAAACGCATCTTTGAGATCTATTCCGCTAATAAAATAGGTATCCTTGAGCCTACTCAATAGCCCATTAATATGGGGTAGCGGATATGAGTCCTTTTTAGTAATCGCATTAAGTTTTCTTGAGTCGATGCAAAACCGAACTTTACCCGGTTTTCTTACTAGGACCGCAGGAGAACACCAAGGAGAGTTAGACTCCTCGATAACACCCATTTTGAGCAACCTATCGATTTCCTGATATGCTTCCTCTTGTCTTGGAGGTGACAAAGGGTAGTGTTTACACTTAATGGGAGTGGCATCTCCGGTATCGATGTGATGCTCCAGTAAGTCTGTGCATCCTAGGCCTAATATCTCAAAAGATGGAAATTCTAAAATGGTTTTCTCAAGTACTAATTTTTGCTCTGACGTAAGATCATGAAAGTTACTGGAAAGATCTGTGTTACATGAAATTTCTGAAATTTGAATTGAAGGGACTGGAATAATCTCAGGAGCTAGTGCGAATTCTCGCCAGAAATTTACTCCGAAATACGCTTCTTGGGATAATGTGGGAACCAAGTAAAAGACGATATTTTTCTCAACGTTTTTGAAAATGACTGGAAGTGTACAGAATCCAAGTATATTTTGTCTTGATCCATTGGCTGTTCGAATTGACGAATTTAAAGTTTTGTATGAGATTTTATTTCTTTCTACGAAAGACATACAATCTTTACCTAACACAGAAACGTTAGCACCAGAATCTAATAAACCAACTAATGATTCGCCTAATATTTTCACTCTCGCAAACGGTCGATCATCTGAGCCACTAATCACTGTTTCTTCAAGTATTTTTCGAAAGTGTCGACGTTTTTTATAGCGAAGTCTACTTTTAAATATTCTCAAATTTGGTTTTTGTATTATTTTATTCTCAAGAATGTTAGGGGATAGTGTATTGTTTACATAAGAAATGTCAGAGGAATGTCTAGGTGTGATATCAAATGTTAAAGGAGTAGTAGAAATTGAATTTGTTTTAGTAGGTAATGTTTCAAAATCTTTAGAAAAGTTCTTGTTTATTAAAACTCGGGGTTTGAGGGGGTGGACGAGTGTCCCCGGTCGCCAGTTCGCCCACTTTGCGATTTCCCAGAACGTTGTGTTTATTGGGACAACTTGGTGTTAACGCACCTTTTTGTCCACATTTAAAACAAAATGGTTGTTTTATCTCTTGAGTACAATAAATGTACGAATGTCCAAGTGACAAGCAGTTCCAACATTTAATGCCGGAATAATCATACCTAGACTTTCTATTTGACATTTGAATTGCATCAATTTGTGGGTCAGTACTGTCGGAATCATCAACATCAGGAAGAGTACAATCTATTTCATTACGTTTCGAGGATTTGTAGTGCTGAAATTTTGAAACTTTGTTTCTCTTACTACTTTTTCTGCTCTACGAGCTGTGTCTCGAAAATCATTCAAACTTCGCGTTTCCGCATTAAAGAGTAAAAATCTCAAATTCGAATATAAGTTTCTCTCATAATATCAATTAGGGTTTCGTCAGGTAAGGGATTTTGAAGACGCAAATTCAGAGAAACTATTGAATTATGAAAATCGTCATAACACTCCTTGAACTGTTGCTTGCGCAACGAAATTTTTAATATGATGTCGTGGTCCGATTCTAAATGTCCGAATTCCTTCGTGAGGGCTTGTCGTAGGAGTGGATATGTAACGTTCCTGTTTTGCTTTGTAAAAAGCCAATACCACTGTTCGGGCCTTACCATCTAACAAAACATGGAAATTAGAGAGGCAAATGCTCATCAGAACATCTAGATCTACCACAAAG
>NW_023996693.1:0-35148 GCF_015586225.1 Lucilia sericata | reverse complement strand
TATGACTAGACTATGACTAGACTATGACTAGACTATGAGACTATGACTAGACGATGACTGGACTATGACTAGATATGACTGACTATGCTAGACTATGACTAGACATGACTATGACTAGACTATGACTAGACTATGACTAGACTATGACTAGACTAATGACTAGACTATGACTAGACTATGACTAGCTATGACTAGACTATGACTAGACTATGACTAGACTATGACTAGACTATGACTAGACTATGACTAGACTATGACTAGAACTACATAGACTAGACTAGACTACAACTGACTAGACTATGACTAGACTATGACTAGACTATGACTAGACTATGACTAGACTCTAGATAGACTAGATGACTAGACTATGAACTAGACTATGACTAGACTATGACTATGACTAGACTATGACTAGACTATGACTAGACTATGACTAGACTATGACTAGACTATGACTAGACTATGACTAGACTATGACTAGACTATGACTAGACTATGACTAGACTATGACTAGACTATGACTAGACTATGACTAGACTATGACTAGACTATGACTAGACTATGACTAGACTATGACTAGACTATGACTAGACTATGACTAGACTATGACTGAATATGACTAGACTATGACTAGACTATGACTAGACTATGACTAGACTATGACTAGACTATGACAGACTATGACTAGACTATGACTAGATTATGACTAGACTATAGTCTAGTCTATGTAGTCTAGTCTATGTAGTCTAGTCTATGTAGTCTAGTCTATGTAGTCTAGTCTACGTAGTCTAGTCTATGTAGTCTAGTCTATGTAGTCTAGTCTATGTAGTCTAGTCTATGCAGTCTAGTCTATGTAGTCTAGGCTATGTAGTCTATCTATAGTCTAGTCTGTAGTCTAGTCTGTCTATATAGTCTATGTAGTCTAGTCTATGTAGTCTAGTCTGTAGTCTAGTCTATGTAGTCTAGTCTATGTAGTCTAGTCTGTAGTCTAGTCTATAGTCTAGTCTATAGTCTAGTCTATAGTCTAGTCTATAGTCTAGTCTATAGTCTAGTCTATAGTCTAGTCTATGTCTAGTCTATAGTCTAGTCTATAGTCTAGTATAGTCTAGTCTATAGTCTAGTCTATAGTCTAGTCTATAGTCTAGTCTATAGTCTAGTCTATAGTCTAGTCTATAGTCTAGTCTATAGTCTAGTCTATAGTCTAGTCTATAGTCTAGTCTATAGTCTAGTCTATAGTCTAGTCTATAGTCTAGTCTATAGTCTAGTCTATAGTCTAGTCTATAGTCTAGTCTATAGTCTAGTCTATAGTCTAGTCTATAGTCTAGTCTATAGTCTAGTCTATAGTCTAGTCTATAGTCTAGTCTATAGTCTAGTCTATAGTCTAGTCTATAGTCTAGTCTATAGTCTAGTCTATAGTCTAGTCTATAGTCTAGTCTATAGTCTAGTCTATAGTCTAGTCTATAGTCTAGTCTATAGTCTAGTCTATAGTCTAGTCTATAGTCTAGTCTATAGTCTAGTCTATAGTCTAGTCTATAGTCTAGTCTATAGTCTAGTCTATAGTCTAGTCTATAGTCTAGTCTAGTCTAGTCTATAGTCTAGTCTATAGTCTAGTCTATAGTCTAGTCTATAGTCTAGTCTATAGTCTAGTCTATAGTCTAGTCTATAGTCTAGTCTATAGTCTAGTCTATAGTCTAGTCTATAGTCTAGTCTATAGTCTAGTCTATAGTCTAGTCTATAGTCTAGTCTATAGTCTAGTCTATAGTCTAGTCTATAGTCTAGTCTATAGTCTAGTCTATAGTCTAGTCTATAGTCTAGTCTATAGTCTAGTCTATAGTCTAGTCTATAGTCTAGTCTATAGTCTAGTCTATAGTCTAGTCTATAGTCTAGTCTATAGTCTAGTCTATAGTCTAGTCTATAGTCTAGTCTATAGTCTAGTCTATAGTCTAGTCTATAGTCTAGTCTATAGTCTAGTCTATAGTCTAGTCTATAGTCTAGTCTATAGTCTAGTCTATAGTCTAGTCTATAGTCTAGTCTATAGTCTAGTCTATAGTCTAGTCTATAGTCTAGTCTATAGTCTAGTCTATAGTCTAGTCTATAGTCTAGTCTATAGTCTAGTCTATAGTCTAGTCTATAGTCTAGTCTATAGTCTAGTCTATAGTCTAGTCTATAGTCTAGTCTATAGTCTAGTCTATAGTCTAGTCTATTGTCAATTCTATAGTCTAGTCTATAGTCTAGTCTATAGTCTAGTCTATAGTCTAGTCTATAGTCTAGTCTATAGTATAATCTATAGTCTAGTCTGTAGTCTAGTCTATAGTCTAGTCTAGTCTATAGTCTAGTCTATAGTCTAGTCTATATTCTATTCGGGTAATATTAAATTTAATTTAAAACTAATCTCCGTAAATGCCTTTAACATAACATCTTCTCCATCCTCCAGCTCCTCATCGCAACTTTTCAACTTTTGTCTGGTTTTTTTTCTTGACTTTATGCCACCGTAATTTCAATAGATTTTTCATTGCAATCAGCCTTAAGTACTCACGTTTTTCATGAACTGATTTTTCTTCTTATTTTCTTGCTATGCAAAAATTTTCTTTAACTTTTTGTTCTTTCTTTGTTCTCTATACTTTTCTCGGTTAAATATTTAATAGACTTGTTTACCTCATTTCTGGCTTTTGGCGCTTCGTTTCGCTTTTGCATTCATTCGCTCATTCATCTTTCACTTAGAACATTTGTAATGTTTATAAATTGTTATTTTTTTTTTTTTTGGGAGTAAGGTAAAGTTCAAGATATTGGGTTTCTTCTGCAAGTGCGTTGCAAGAAGTCTATGGCAAGATTTATTTGTTGTTGTTTAGAAGTTTGTGTGTGTATGAGGGGTTTTCTTGTAAAACTTTCATGACTTGTTGTTTTTATGGGAAATTTGGCAGAAGTTTGGTTGGATTTCTTCTCTTCGTTTTTGGTTTATGTGAAAAAATTTTGAAAAATGTAGAGTTCGTTTTTTTTTAAAGATGATGGTAAAAAATGAAAAAGATCTTATAGTTAATGAACCATTATAGTTTGACTATAAGTTATTGCTAGTTTATGGCCAGAGCAAAGAGACATTGTTAAGTAAATATTTATGGGCGAGTTTAAAAGACGTTAGTTTTTGGATGAAATGAGTAAAATGAAAAAAAAGCTATTGAAACTGATTTGTTTTTTTAGCAAAAAGTTGGTGATGCCGAACTCTGGAGTAAGAAAATATTGATTAAGATCAAAGTAGACAAAAAGTTTTTGCTTTAAGTGATTTTCAATTAGTAGAAAAGGTTTGAGTTGCATATTATGTTTACAGTAAATCCGTGACTATAAACTTAAAGTTTAATAGTAAAATATTTTCTCACTGAAGATTTAGTTAGATCTGTGGTATCTTCATGATAAAGCTGTAGATGTTGGCAATTGAAGACAAAAAACGGTATGCAAAAATATGAGTTCTTTCAAAAGTTATGAATACTTAAGTAATTTTTGTCAATGTTTGTCATATGAGGCGTATGATTGATATTAATTATAATGAAATTAATGAAAATAATTAAATAGCTTTTGAAGTATTAAGAATATCTACTAAAAATGTAGAGTAGTAGTAAGAAAGGCTCCATAGTACTGAATTAATTGATAAAAGCAAGATACGGTAGAATATAATTTATTCTAAAGAGGTCAAAAGTCAACCTTTAGAGGACTTTGAAAAATTTAGTTTTCTTAATTTATAACGAATTTATCTTTTTTGGATTTAAATTATTAAATAACCAAATAAAGTGTTTCTGTTTTTCAGAGCAAATAAATTACTTTTAGATTTTTTAAAAATTTATTTGATTTTATTTTATTTACTAATGTTTTTTTTTTCTTCTCAATATTATAAAAAGCATGTTAAACAATGTTAGTTTATTAGATAATACTACTACTTACTCACTTCCAAGTTAAAGAAATAAAACAAAAAAAAATGTGTCTTCTTACTGCAGCTCTTAAGTAGAAAAACATTCCGAAGAAAGAAAACAAAAAAACATCTAAAAATAACAAATGCAATAAAAGAAAAACAAAAACAAAAAACTTGTAATAAAACACTAACAACAATTTTTCCAAGATTTTTTTTTTGTTACAACTGCATGTCGTTTTGCAAGATTTGTTTAGTTTATGTTTGTTTTTGCTTTTGTTTGCAATTCGATTTCATGCATCATAAACTAAAAATTTTCTCTAAACTGGCTGCAACAGCAGCTGATGACCAGCTGAAGACAAGTTGACAGATGAAATATATGCGAAAGTAGTAAAGAAATTTATTTTGAGTTTTCAGACTTTTTTGTAAGCGAAGCTATAAGTAAGTTAAATTGGAAGTTTAAGTAAAGGGAAGTTAGGTAGAAAGTACAGAAATTTAAATGAAAAATTCTAATGGAGATGTTGTCAATCATTATAAAGCCAGAAGAAGCAAACAGTACGTATGAGTGATATTCAGTACCGCTTTTAAAATTAACAATAGTCATACGCACCGTATAACTTGCATTGAATTATAACTGAACTATAACTCAACTAGAACTGAACTAGAACTAAACTAGAACTGTACTAGAACTGAACTAGAACTAAACTAGAACTAAACTAAACTAAACTAAACTAGAACTAACTAGAACAAACTAGAACAGAACTAGAACAGAAATAGAACAGAAATAGAACAGAAATAGAACAGAACTAGAACAGAACTAGAACAGAACTAGAACAGAACTAGAACAGAACTAGAACAGAACTAGAACAGAACTAGAACAGAACTAGAACAGAACTAGAACAGAACTAGAACAGAACTAGAACAGAACTAGAACAGAACTAGAACAGAACTAGAACAGAACTAGAACAGAACTAGAACAGAACTAGAACAGAACTAGAACAGAACTAGAACAACTAGAACAGAACTAGAACAGAACTAGAACAGAACTAGAACAGAACTAGAACAGAACTAGAACAGAACTAGAACAGAACTAGAACAGAACTAGAACAGAACTAGAACAGAACTAGAACAGAACTAGAACAGAACTAGAACAGAACTAGAACAGAACTAGAACACTAGAACAGAACTAGAACAGAACTAGAACAGAACTAGAACAGAACTAGAACAGAACTAGACAGAACTAGAACAGAACTAGAACAGAACTAGAACAGAACTAGAACAGAACTAGAACAGAACTAGAACAGAACTAAACAGAACAGAACAGAACTAGAACAGAACTAGAACAGAACTAGAATAGAACTAGAACAGAACTAGAACAGAACTAGAAAAAACTAGAAACTAGAACAGAACTAGAACACTAGAACAGAACTAGAACAGAACTAGAACTAGAACAGAACTGGAACAGAACTAGAAAAGAACCAGAACAGAACTAGAACAGAACTAGAACAGAACTAGAACAGAACTAGAACAGAACTAGAACAGAGCTAGAACAGAACTAGAACAGAACTAGAACAGAATTAGAACAGAACTAGAACAGAACTAGAACAGAACTAGAACAGAACTAGAACAGAACTAGAACAGAACTAGAACAGAACTAGAACAGAACTAGAACAGAACTAGAACAGAACTAGAACAGAACTAGAACAGAACTAGAACAGAACTAGAACAGAACTAGAACAGAACTAGAACAGAACTAGAACAGAACTAGAACAGAACTAGAACAGAACTAGAACAGAACTAGAACAGAACTAGAACAGAACTAGAACAGAACTAGAACAGAACTAGAACAGAACTAGAACAGAACTAGAACAGAACTAGAACAGAACTAGAACAGAACTAGAACAGAACTAGAACAGAACTAGAACAGAACTAGAACAGAACTAGAACAGAACTAGAACAGAACTAGAACAGAACTAGAACAGAACTAGAACAGAACTAGAACAGAACTAGAACAGAACTAGAACAGAACTAGAACAGAACTAGAACAGAACTAGAACAGAACTAGAACAGAACTAGAAAAGAACTAGAAAAGAACTAGAAAAGAACTAGAACAAAACTAGAACAGAACTAGAACAGAACTAGAACTGAACTAGAACTGAACTAGAACTGAACTAGAACTGAACTAGAACTAGAACTAGAACTGAACTAGAACTGAACTAGAACTGAAATAGAACTGAACTAGAACTGAACTAGAACTGATCTAGAACTGAACTAGAACTGAACTAGAACTGAACTAGAACAGAACTAGAACAGAACTAGAACAGAACTAGAACTGAACTAGAACTGAACTAGAACTGAACTAGAACTGAACTAGAACAGAACTAGAACAGAACTAGAACTGAACTAGAACCAATTTACAAGTAAATCCTGTTTATTTGAAACTAACTTGCGTTATATACTGTTGTTTATTTAACCATCACTTGTTGTTGTATTTTTTCTTTCTTTCATTTAATTCTATTAGTTATTTGTAACTTTATTATGGTCATATATATTTTATAAGCCAACAATTTCCACTCCAACACCCAAATCTTCCTTTTCCTTTAGCTAATGCAGACTCCTAAGTAGATACTAAAATATATAAACATTACATACACACTAATGTATTGCTAGTTGTTAAGTATGAGTGTGTTCATAAGAGCGTCTAAAGTGGCACGAACATTTTCTGTAACAATTGTTTAAGATTTTCGAAAAAAAGTTAAGAATATAAATAAAAAGTAACAATACACAAACAAACAAACAAAAATACAGAGATTGTTTCGCATTTGTGTGTGTTGAACGTTGAAATTACTTGAAAATTGTTGAAATAACTTTTTAGCTAATAAAACTACTTATACAGTTTATATACGAACACATGTGTGAGATTGTTTGAAAACAGGGTGTAATGCTAAATACTGTATATACATATATACATATATAAAAAGCGAAAAAAGGTACAAAATTGTATATTCTCCCTCGGTGTTATCAACTTTGATCCACTGTGGATTCTCCTCAGTTTAAACAAATTGGTTACTTGAACATTCTGTAAACCTCTTACTTCCTCCTAACACCATTTTTTAAAACAATCGTTAAAAAAGTTATTAAATAGGTTTTTTCTTTATTATACTTAATGTTATTATATCATACGCACCATATGTATGTATGTACAGTATAAATCTAAAATGTAATGCTTATATTAAATTGCGATGAAATATTTTTTTTTAATTTTGAAATAACATTTGCTTTCGGGTTACCCTGTTCATAAGTAATGCGACCATTATTTCACTTTTGTTGTTTTATTTGTCTAAAATAAGAATTTTTTTGTTTTCTTATTTAAAGTTTTTGTTTAAGGTGTTAACAATTTTGTATTTATGTACACAAGTTTTTTTAAGAGACGGGTAAGACAGACAGACATACAGCCAACCACACATGTTAAAAAGATAAATTGTTTAATTGGCTGTGAAATGTTGGCACTTAAACAAAAGTATTTTTATTTTATTTTTTTTTGCTAGGGCTTGAAAGTATTCAAGTATTTTTAAGTGTTTAAAACTTACGGTTTTCAGCTGTTGTATTAAATTTGTTAAAGTTTTTAACAAATTTTCAAATTTCATTGCCATCAGTTTTTACAATTTAGATTTTTCTAATTCAGTTCTAGCACAGTTCTAGTTCAGTTCTAGTTCAGTTCTAGTTCAGTTCTAGTTCAGTTCTAGTTCAGTTCTAGTTCAGTTCTAGTTCAGTTCTAGTTCAGTTCTAGTTCAGTTCTAGTTCAGTTCTAGTTCAGTTCTAGTTCAGTTCTAGTTCAGTTCTAGTTCAGTTCTAGTTCAGTTCTAGTTCAGTTCTAGTTCAGTTCTAGTTCAGTTCTAGTTCAGTTCTAGTTCAGTTCTAGTTCAGTTCTAGTTCAGTTCTAGTTCAGTTCTAGTTCAGTTCTAGTTCAGTTCTAGTTCAGTTCTAGTTCAGTTCTAGTTCAGTTCTAGTTCAGTTCTAGTTCAGTTCTAGTTCAGTTCTAGTTCAGTTCTAGTTCAGTTCTAGTTCAGTTCTAGTTCAGTTCTAGTTCAGTTCTAGTTCAGTTCTAGTTCAGTTCTAGTTCAGTTCTAGTTCAGTTCTAGTTCATGCTAGTTCAATAGTATGCAGTTCTAGTTCAGTTCTAGTTCAGTTCTAGTTCAGTTCTAGTTCAGTTCTAGTTCAGTTCTAGTTCTAGTTCAGTTCTAGTTCTAGTTCAGTTCTAGTTCAGTTCTAGTTCAGTTCTAGTTCAGTTCTAGTTCAGTTCTAGTTCAGTTCTAGTTCAGTTCTAGTTCAGTTCTAGTTCAGTTCTAGTTCAGTTCTAGTTCAGTTCTAGTTCAGTTCTAGTTCAGTTCTAGTTCAGTTCTAGTTCAGTTTTAATATGCTAACAATTGTTCTGTCTATTTTTTCGTATTTATTTATTCCTCTTATTTTATTAACATTATAGCATCATTATTATCACTTTAGTTAATTGGCCTACAATTACAGTTTCCTCTAACCAATTAAGAAGTCCTAACAACAATATACTTTACAAGTTTGTTAACCTCTTCCGAAACATAAAAAAACAATGCCCACAAAAATCTCTGTTAGTCTAGAAAGAAAATAAAGGTTTCTATTTACAAAGCAGCAATAGAATTGAAATTGTTAACAAAACAGTTTAAAAGTAACAATAAACAAATAAATGTAAATGGAAGAAAAAAAGGGGAGAAAAAAGAATAGGACAAATAGGATTGTAGAGGAGAGAAAAATCCATTACAATCAATAAGGCAGAATTACAAAAAAAAAAAAGGTTTATACTAAATGTTAATACCGCCTGATGATGTTTTTGCTAAAGTTGTTGCTGCTACTGCATACTATTGCTGTCATTGTTATTTGCTGTTAACCACTTGGGTATTGTTGGCATTATATACATACACTCACCCATTCATTTATATATATATACACATATAGAAAAATACTACAACAGACAGAGCTACAAATAATTGTGTGTAAACAGAATGTTTTCTATTGTTGCTAAATGTTGCCTCAGCAGTTCCAGAGGATTATTCCCAACTAGTGTTTTCAGCAATCAGTTTGGATTGCAGATTTAGCTATATAAGCATTATAATTTAATTATATGTTTAGTATTTTAGTAAAGTGAAATCTAAATAAGTAAAACTACGCCAGTTTACTTAGATACAATATTGTATTTTTAATGTTAAATCAATAAAAATTTAAACCAGTAATCAAATATTTCGGAAATAATTCAATTTTTATCAGATTCAAAACTGCAGGATTAAACTATATTGAAGGTATATGTATGTATGATTATTCTAGAATGTTTGTATTGTTCCCTTGTTTTAGATTTTTTTCTAAATCCTGCTTACCTGTGTTGTTTTATTTCACTACTTTCTCCTATTGCAGTTATTTTTGTTGGTAAAGTGCTCTTTATTTCACTTAAAAGCCAACAAGCATTTAATTTCAACAACAAAACAATGATCGCTTTTCCTATTGTTGTTGTTGCTGTTGTTGTTAACAATGAATAAAACAAATCAGCATGCAAAAACACAGATTGATAGAAAAGGATTTGTTTCAATGGTTAAAATGTTTGTTTTGTGTGAATTTTTCTATTGTTGTAGGCATTTTTCCAACAATGTTATTCTAACAATGCCAATTTAACAATTAAAACGTCAGTTTGTATTTTATGTTTTCGTAATTGGGAGGGTGGAAACAGGAAAACCAGCAGGGGTATTACAATGGGGTCAAATTGAAGAAAAATTTAAATTGTCTTTAAAGAGTAAGTTAGTTTCAAAGAAACTTAAGTTAATTGAGATAAATGTGGATTGACTGAAGGCGAAAAACTGCAAAGCAAACTGCGTAAAAGATAGAAGAGACCAAGGAGAAATAACTCCTGTAGACTAGATTATAGACTAGACTGTAGATTACACTATAGATTAGACTATAGACTAGACTATAGAATAGATTATAGACTAGACTATAGACTAGACTATAGACTAGACTATAGACTAGACTTTTTTTTTTTTTTTTTATAGGACGTAGTGATAGTACACTATCAACTAGTGGCCCCACGAATACCTCCCCGTCCCACCCCGGGGGGACGGGGAGTCTATAGTCTAGTCTATAGACTAGACTATAGACTAGACTATAGACTAGACTATAGACTAGACTACAGACTAGACTACAGACTAGACTATAAACTAGACTATAGACTAGACTATAGACTAGACTACAGACTAGACTACAGACTAGACTATAGACTAGACTATAGACTAGACTATAGACTAGACTATAGACTAGACTATAGACTAGACTATAGACTAGACTATAGACTAGACTATAGACTAGACTATAGACTAGACGATAGACTAGACTATAGACTAGACTATAGACTAGACTATAGACTAGACTATAGACTAGACTATAGACTAGACTAGACTAGACTATAGACTAGACTATAGACTAGACTATAGACTAGACTATAGACTAGACTATAGACTAGACTATAGACTAGACTATAGACTAGACTATAGACTAGACTATAGACTAGACTATAGACTAGACTATAGACTAGACGATAGACTAGACTATAGACTAGACTAAGCTCAATAGACTAGACTATAGACTAGACTATAGACTAGACTATAGACTAGACTATAGACTAGACTATGACTAGACGTATAGACTAGACTATAGACTAGACTATAGACTAGACTATAGACTAGACTATAGACTAGGACTATAGACTAGACTATAGACTAGACTATAGACTAGACTATAGACTAGACTAGACTAGACTATAGACTAGACTATAGACTAGACTATAGACTAGACTATAGACTAGACTATAGACTAGACTATAGACTAGACTATAGACTAGACTATAGACTAGACTATAGACTAGACTATAGACTAGACTATAGACTAGACTATAGACTAGACTATAGACTAGACTAGCTAGACTAAGACTACTATAGACTAGACTATAGACTAGACTATAGACTAGACTATAGACTAGACTATAGACTAGACGATAGACTAGACTATAGGACTAGGACTACAGACTAGACTATAGACTAGACTATAGACTAGACTATAGACTATAGACTAGACTACTAGACTAGACTATAGACTAGACTATAGACTAGACTATAGACTAGACTATAGAATAGACTATAGACTAGACTATAGACTAGACTATAGACTAGACTATAGACTAGACTATAGACTAGACTATAGACTAGACTATAGACTAGACTATAGACTAGACTATAGACTAGACTATAGACTAGACTATAGACTAGACTATAGACTAGACTATAGACTAGACTATAGACTAGACTATAGACTAGACTATAGACTAGACTATAGACTAGACTATAGACTAGACTATAGACTAGACTATAGACTAGACTATAACTAGACTATAGACTAGCTATAGACTAGACTATAGACTAGACTATAGACTAGACTATAGACTAGACTATAGACTAGACTATAGACTAGACTATAGACTAGACTATAGACTAGACTATAGACTAGACTTAGACTAGACTATAGACTAGACTATAGACTAGACTATAGACTAGACTATAGACTAGACTATAGACTAGACTATAGACTAGGCTATAGACTAGACTATAGACTAGACTATAGACTAGACTATAGACTAGACTATAGACTAGACTATAGACTAGACTATAGACTAGACTATAGACTAGACTATAGACTAGACTATAGACCTAGACTATAGACTAGACTATAGACTAGACTATAGACTAGACTATAGACTAGACTATAGACTAGACTATAGACTAGACTATAGACTAGAGTTAGACTACATAGACTGACTATAGACTAGACTATAGACTAGAGTTTAGACTAGACTATAGACTAGACTATAGACTAGACTTTAGACTAGACTATAGACTAGACTATAGACTAGACTATAGACTAGACTATAGACTAGACTATAGACTAGACTATAGACTAGACTATAGACTAGACTATAGACTAGACTATAGACTAGACTATAGACTAGACTATAGACTAGACTATAGACTAGACTATAGACTAGACTATAGACTAGACTATAGACTAGACTATAGACTAGACTATAGACTAGACTATAGACTAGACTATAGACTAGACTATAGACTAGACTATAGACTAGACTATAGACTAGACTATAGACTAGACTATAGACTAGACTATAGACTAGACTATAGACTAGACTATAGACTAGACTATAGACTAGACTATAGACTAGACTATAGACTAGACTATAGACTAGACTATAGACTAGACTATAGACTAGACTATAGACTAGACTATAGACTAGACTATAGACTAGACTATAGACTAGACTATAGACTAGACTATAGACTAGACTATAGACTAGACTATAGACTTGACTATAGACTATACTTTAGACTAGAGTTTAGACTAGACTATAGACTAGACTATAGACTAGACTATAGACTAGACTATAGACTAGACTATAGACTAGACTATAGACTAGACTATAGACTAGACTATAGACTAGACTCTAGACTAGACTATAGACTAGACTCTAGACTAGACTATAGACTAGACTCTAGACTAGACTATAGACTTGACTATAGACTAGACTTTAGACTAGAGTTTAGACTAGACTATAGACTATAGACTAGACTATAGACTAGACTATAGACTAGACTATAGACTAGACTATAGACTAGACTATAGACTAGACTATAGACTAGACTATAGACTAGACTATAGACTAGACTATAGACTAGACTATAGACTAGACTATAGACTAGACTATAGACTAGACTGTAGACTATACTATAGACTAGACTATAGACTAGACTCTAGACTAGACTATAGACTAGACTTTAGACTAGACTTTAGACTAGACTATAGAATAGACTATTCGCGTTCTGTTAAGAGTCTTAAGAAAGGTAACGGGTAAAAATTTTAAATTTTTATTTGTATTAATGAAACTTTATTGTGTTCTAAATTTAAATTTCATATTAATAAATCACATGCATTTGAACAACTTCAAACTGCATGTTTAATGTAGTTTTACAACATCAAATATACAAACCACAGACACTTAAACACATACAATTTTATAACAAAAACCCTCTCAAACACTGACACACTCTGCCCTTCCTTTGCAGTACGCAGACATACATACATATACACTTATATACAAGCATGGTATAAAGCCACAACCACTAATTTAAATTTCATTACATTTTGAATTCATTAATGTTGCCCGACTACTGCCCACATTCTGTGAAGCACTATAAAGCATCTCATAAATATGCGTATTGTCAGCATTTTCCCGCTGTGTCTGTTCATGCAACAATTTTACAGCTTCTAAATAAGAATCATATTTTGATGAATTTTCAAAATCCTGTTTAAATTCCGCATATAATTGTTGAATCTGTTTTAGCGGACGTGAGTGGGCATCATACAGTGAAATGGGTGCCTGGGGTAAAAGCTCTTGCCATTGATCTTGTAGATAGTCTACAAATTCAAAATTACTAAATAAAAAGGCCACCACTAGGTCTAGACCTTTTTCTTTAAGTTTGTTAAATACCGCCATAAGATCATGTTGTGATGTCTCAGAACTTTGAAATTGCTCGTAATCCAAAGCTAGATTGTTTTGTAGATAATCATAGAGTCTTTGACGTTTGGTATAGAAATCGGTGGTTTGCAGTAGAGCATTTATTTCTATTAGGATCTTGCGTAGAGACTCGGAATGTGCGGTTGATTCTTCTTCCGATTCAGGCTCTAAAACCTCTTGCAAAAGTTTGCGTAATATAATCAAATAATCATTGATGACATCACAGCCAGCATCGTTTACTTTTTGATATAATTCTTTGCCAAAGTCAGAGATATTAATGGAAATGGTGTGATTATCTTTCGCACCCAATTTATGCAGCATAGAGCCCACATTGTGCTCATTTATGGGCACTAGCTGAGTGGTCTTGGAATAATAGTTGTGGTACAAAGGGGTGGTAGCCTCTTTTTGTACTTTAAACTGTTTTACAGAGATAGTAATAACGCAATTGATGTATTTCTTCAAAACTTTCTTCTTGCAAATGATAGAATTTGTCCTTGAGTTTCTTGAGAAACATGACATTTTTCAAACCATATATATTTTCACGATTAGTATCCTTATTCTCTAACATATCCAAATATTGTTTGATGAAGACAACTTTAGGTTCTAGTCTAGATGACTCCAAAGCCATTTTAAGTTCAGCATTGAAATCTTCGTGCACATGAGCTGGTTTTTTTATGCCCTTAAGATAGTTGTTTAAATAATCCATGGCTGTAGATTTCATGGTTTCACTGACTTTATGCAAAAACTCTTTTTGGAAATCCTTAGAGGTTAGTTTTACTTCCTTGGCTTCAGCAAGCTAAAAATTGGCAATATTTAGTTATTTTCTGAATTTCCTATATATATCAAACTTACCTTTACATTCCTTATCACAATAGCGCCTATTAAAAGTATTAATACAAATTTCTTCATTTTGTTTCTATTTTTTTATTAATAAAATACAACTTGGTCTAGGTTAGTCTAAAGAATGACTGAGTCTTGCTGAAACGCATTCAAATTCAAAATCGTATTTTCTTTTTTTTTTTTGTATTCAGGTCACTGAGTGTTATCAGTCTAATATAGTCTTTGCTTTCGAAATATAAACAAAAACTTATTAAACAAAAACAATTCAGAATGTATATTCGGGCATGTTCGACCATATAAAACCCTACACCGGTTAAGAGTAAATCGGCAGTATTAATTAAAAAAACTTTGTTATGTCAATGTTTGTAGAGATTTTAGAATATTTATTTTAATTATTATCTTCAAAAACTTATTTGGGGAGGTCCGGTAAAAAAACTTAAAAAATTACCTTAAAAATAGCCATCACTCTCTTGATCACAATAATATGTTCAGCTAGCCAGATGGACGGACTTGATGTATTTGAAACTGATTATATGACCAATATTTTATCTGCTAAAAGCGCAGCACATGTTGTAGGGTATAACAAATATGGAAATAAGTAAATCGTATACATTTAAAAAATTCTCTCTATTTTTATTATTATTTATAAGAGATGTATAATTTACAAATAAATTCAATAATAACAAAATAATTTATAACAAATCTACCCAGCTGGAATTTAATCTTTAGGCAATAAAATTTGTTTGCGAGGGTAAGGATGTTTAGAGAATTAACATATACATATGCATGTACACGAATTAAATAGTTTCAAAACATAAAAAAAATCTCAACATAGCCACTTCTTTTGCAATTTTCAAATTTCTCATTTTTACATATCGGAACCTAGAACTGAACAGGAACCAGCACTGACTGAACGGAACTAGAACTGACTAGAACTGAACTAGAACTGAACTAGAACTGAACTAGAACTGAACTAGAACTGAACTAGAAACTGAACTAGAAATGAACTAGAACTGAACTAGAAACTGAACTAGAACTGAACTAGAACTGAACTAGAACGAACTAGAACTGAACTAGAACTGAACTAGAACTGAACTAGAACTGAACTAGAACTGAACTAGAACTGAACTAGACTGAACTAGAACTGAACTAGAACTGAACTAGAACTGAACTAGAACTGAACTAGAACTGAAATAGAACTGAAATAGACCTAGAACTGAAACTAGAACTGAACTAGAACTGAACTAGAACTGAACTAGAACTGAACTAGAACTGAACTAGAACTGAACTAGAACTGAACTAGAACTGAACTAGAACGAACTAGAACTGAACTAGAACTGAACTAGAACTGAACTAGAACTGAACTAGAACTGAACTAGAACTGAACTAGAACTGAACTAGAACTGAACTAGACTGAACTAGAACTGGAAACTAGAACTGAACTAGAACTGGAACTAGAAACTGAAACTAGAAACTGAACTAGAACTGAACTAGAACTGAACCTAGAACTGAACTAGAACTGACTAGAACTGAACTAGGAGAACTAGAATGAACTAGAACTGAACGAGAACCTGAACTAGAACTTGAACTAGAACTGAACTAGAACTGAACTAGAACTGAACTAGAACTGAACTAGAATGAACGAGAACTGAACTAGAACTGAACTAGAACTGAACTAGACGAACTAGAACTAGAACTGAAACTGAACTAGACTGAACTAGAACTGAACTAGAAACTGAACTAGAACTGAACTAGAACTGAACTAGAACTGAACTAGAACTGAACTAGAACTGAACTAGAACTGAACTAGAACTGAACTAGAACTGAACTAGAACTGAACTAGAACTGAACTAGAACTGAACTAGAACTGAACTAGAACTGAACTAGAACTGAACTAGAACTGAACTAGAACTGAACTAGAACTGAACTAGAACTGAACTAGAACTGAACTAGAACTGAACTAGAACTGAACTAGAACTGAACTAGAACTGAACTGAACTAGAACTGAACTGAACTAGAACTGAACTGAACTAGAACTGAACTGAACTAGAACTGAACTAGAACTGAAACTAGAACTGAACTAGAACTGAACTAGAACTGAACTAGAACTGAACTAGAACTGAACTAGAACTGAACTAGAACTGAACTAGAACTGAACTAGAACTGAACTAGAACTGAACTAGAACTGAACTAGAACTGAACTGAACTAGAATGGAACTAGAACTGAACTAGAACTAGAACTAGAACTGAACTAGAACTGAACTAGAACTGAACTAGAACTGAACTAGAACTGAACTAGAACTGACACTAGAACTGAACTAGAACTGAACTAGAACTGAACTAGAACTGAACTAGAACTGAACTAGAACTGAACTAGAACTGAACTAGAACTGAACTAGAACTGAACTAGAACTGAACTAGAACTGACTAGACTTTTAGTAAATTAAATTTATGAAATTGAAGTCTTAAATTACGTAAATCAGCGATTATTTAACAATAAAAAAGACGCATTCATTTACTCATAATTTCATGGGATTTAAGTTATTGTTGTCTGCCTCATAACTGCCCCTCCCCCGTCTATATAGCTTCGGCACTTTGTGTATTTCACTAAAGATATTCATTTTCAATAATTAAATTATTCCATTAAAATTTAATGTTTAACAGAAATTTTCCATATGAAAGGTTAACAACAAACAACAGAAGCAAAAAGAAACAATTTTGAGAAAAAACAAAACAACTATGAAATTGTATCTGTTAACTGAATACCAAACAACAAACACCAGTAAGGAGACAAAGTTGAAAATTTTGTGAGGAGGGGGAAGTAGTACGAGGACACAGACACGAAAAACCCCAACAATAATGATCAACAAAATCAAAAAGCATGCCAAAAATTAGTCTTGTTAACTTAATTTGAAAAATTTTGTACAAGTTTATAACGAAGGCAGAATCAGAAGTAGGTTTTTCTACAAATGTAAATAAATTACTTAGAATGAATAAAATAACTTCGGTAAAAATAAAGATTATTGATGCAAAATACATTAATTAAAATATTGAATTGGAGGGGTTGGAGGAACTGAAAAAACCTTTGTCAAATATAAGATTTCTTAAACAAACCTTCGAATACTGCCCTCGTTTATTAATAATTGTATGGTTTTATATGTATGGATACTTTGTGCTTGTTATTACTGATGCTGTTGAGGCTCTTTATGAAAGAAAATTTTACCACAGTGTGCACTCATGCATGACCCCACAAACTAGCTTTAAATAAACATTCACACAGATACACTTTCTCAAACTGACAAATACACACATACATAGACAAGGATAGACAAAACCTACAACAAAATAACACAGTTACAAACTTAAACATAAATAGTCAAAATAAACCATGAAATAAACAAATAAGTTCATACATAAACACAAACAGTCTACAAGTATACATGATTGTGGTACAGCCACCAAATACCAAACACCAACAACTACAACAACAATAGAAAAATAACAACAATGACAACAAACAAACATAAATTAGGGTGGTAAGATTAAAATGTATGGTCTATAGTGTAATATATAGTGCATTCTATAGTGTAGTCTATAGTTTAGTCAATAGTGTAGTCTATAATCTAGTCTGTAGTATAGTCTATAGTGTAGTCTATAGCGTAGTCTATAGTCTAGTCTGCAGTGTAGTCTATTGTTTAGTCTATAGTCTAGTCTTTAGTCAAGTCTATAGTCTAGTCTATAGTGTAGTCTATAGTGTAGTCCACAGTGTAGTCTACAGTGTAGTCCATAGTGAAGTCCATAGTGTAGTCTAGTTTATAGTCTAGTCTATAGTCTTGTCTATAGTCTAGTCTATAGTCTAGTCTATAGTCTAGTCTATAGTCTAGTCTATAGTCTAGTCTATAGTCTAGTCTATAGTCTAGTCTATAGTCTAGTCTATAGTCTAGTCTATAGTCTAGTCTATAGTCTAGTCTATAGACTAGTCTATAGTCTAGTCTATAGTCTAGACTATAGTCTAGTCTATAGTCTAGTCTATAGTCTAGTCTATAGTCTAGTCTATAGACTAGTCTATAGTCTAGTCTAGTAGTCTAGTCTATAGTCTAGTCTAGTAGTCTAGTCTATAGTCTAGTCTATAGTCTAGTCTATAGTCTAGTCTATAGTCTAGTCTATAGTCTAGTCTAGTCTAGTCTAGTCTATAGTCTAGTCTATAGTCTAGTCTATAGTCTAGTCTATAGTCTAGTCTATAGTCTAGTCTATAGTCTAGTCTATAGTCTAGTCTATAGTCTAGTCTATAGTCTAGTCTATAGTCTGTCTATAGTCTAGTCTATAGTCTAGTCTATAGTCTAGTCTATAGTCTAGTCTATAGTCTAGTCTATAGTCTAGTCTATAGTCTAGTCTATAGTCTAGTCTATAGTCTAGTCTATAGTCTAGTCTATAGTCTAGTCTATAGTCTAGTCTATAGTCTAGTCTATAGTCTAGTCTATAGTCTAGTCTATAGTCTAGTCTGTAGTCTGTCTATAGTCTAGTCTAGTCTACAGTCTAGTCTATAGTCTTGTCTATAGTCTTGTCTATAGTCTAGTCTATAGTCTTGTCTATAGTCTAGTCTATAGTCTAGTCTATAGTCTCTGTCTATAGTCTAGTCTATAGTCTAGTCTATAGTCTTGTCTATAGTCTAGTCTATAGTCTAGTCTATAGTCTATCTATAGTTAGTCAATAGTCTAATCTATAGTCGTCTAGTTTAGTTTAGTCTGTCGTAGTTTAGTCTAGTCTAGTCTATAGTCTAGTCTATAGTCTAGTCTATAGTCTAGTCTATAGTCTAGTCTATAGTCTATAGTCTATAGTCTAGTCTATAGTCTAGTCTATAGTCTAGTCTATAGTCTCTTGTAGTCTATAGTCTAGTCTATAGTCTAGTCTATAGTCTAGTCTATAGTCTAGTTAAGTCTAGTCTATAGTCTAGTCTATAGTCTAGTCTATAGTCTAGTCTATAGTCTAGTATATAGTCTAGTCTATAGTCTAGTTATAGTTTAGTCTATAGTCTAGTCTATAGGTTAGTCTATAGTCTAGTCTATAGTCTAGTCTATAGTCTAGTCTATAGTCTAGTCTATAGTCTAGTCTATAGTCAGTCTATAGTCTAGTCTATAGTCTAGTCTATAGTCTAGTCTATAGTCTAGTCTAGTCTAGTCTAGTCTATAGTCTAGTCTATAGTCTAGTCTATAGTCTAATCTATAGTCTAGTCTTCAGTCTAATCTATAGTCTAGTCTATAGTTTAGTCTAGTCTAAGTTTAGTCTAGTCTATAGTTTAGTCTAGTCTATAGTTTAGTCTAGTCTATAGTCTAGTCTATAGTCTAGTCTATAGTCTAGTCTATAGTCTAGTCTATAGTCTAGTCTATAGTCTAGTCTATAGTCTAGTCTATAGTCTAGTCTATAGTCTAGTCTATAGTCTAGTCTATAGTCTAGTCTATAGTCTAGTCTATAGTCTAGTCTATAGTCTAGTCTATAGTCTAGTCTATAGTCTAGTCTATAGTCTAGTCTATAGTCTAGTCTATAGTCTAGTCTATAGTCTAGTCTATAGTCTAGTCTATAGTCTAGTCTATAGTCTAGTCTATAGTCTAGTTATAGTCTAGTCTATAGTCTAGTCTATAGTCTAGTCTATAGTCTAGTCTATAGTCTAGTCTATAGTCTAGTCTATAGTCTAGTCTATAGTCTAGTCTATAGTCTAGTCTATAGTCTAGTCTATAGTCTAGTCTATAGTCTAGTCTATAGTCTAGTCTATAGTCTAGTCTATAGTCTAGTCTATAGTCTAGTCTATAGTCTAGTCTATAGTCTAGTCTATAGTCTAGTCTATATAGTCTATAGTCTAGTCTATAGTCTAGTCTATAGTCTAGTCTATAGTCTAGTCTATAGTCTAGTCTATAGTCTAGTCTATAGTCTAGTCTATAGTCTAGTCTATAGACTAGTCTATAGTCTAGTCTAGTCTAGTCTAGTCTAGTCTAGTCTAGTCTAGTCTAGTCTAGTCTAGTCTATAGTCTAGTCTATAGTCTAGTCTATAGTCTAGTCTATAGTCTAGTCTATAGTCTAGTCTATAGTCTAGTCTATAGTCTAGTCTATAGTCTATAGTCTAGTCTATAGTCTAGTCTATAGTCTAGTCTATAGTCTAGTCTATAGTCTAGTCTATAGTCTAGTCTATAGTCTAGCCTATAGTCTAGTATAGTCTAGTCTATAGTCTAGTCTATAGTCTAGTCTATAGTCTAGTCTATAGTCTAGTCTATAGTCTAGTCTATAGTCTAGTCTATAGTCTAGTCTATAGTCTAGTCTATAGTCTAGTCTATAGTCTAGTCTATAGTCTAGTCTATAGTCTAGTCTATAGTCTAGTCTATAGTCTAGTCTATAGTCTAGTCTATAGTTAGTCTATAGTCTAGTCTATAGTCTAGTCTATAGTCTAGTCTATAGTCTAGTCTATAGTCTAGTCTATAGTCTAGTCTATAGTCTAGTCTATAGTCTAGTCTATAGTCTAGTCTATAGTCTAGTCTAGTCTAGTCTATAGTCTAGTCTATAGTCTAGTCTATAGTCGTCGAGAGTCTAGGCGATAGTCGTCATATCTAGTCGAGAGGCTAGGCGAGAGGCGAGGCGGAGGCGAGGCGAGGCGAGGCGAGCGGGCGAGGCGAGGCGAGGCGAGGCGAGGCGAGGCGAGGCGAGGCGAGGCGAGCGAGGCGAGGCGAGGAGGCGAGGCGAGGCGAGGCGAGGCGAGGCGAGGCGAGGCGAGGCGAGGCGAGGCGAGGCGAGCGAGCGAGGCGAGGCGAGGCGAGGCGAGGAGAGGCGAGGCGAGGCGAGGCGAGGCGAGGCGAGGCGAGCGAGGCGAGGCGAGGCGAGCGGCGAGGCGAGGCGAGGCGAGGCGAGCGAGGCGAGGCGAGGCGAGGCGAGGAGGCGAGGCGAGGAGGCGAGGCGAGGCGAGGCGAGGCGAGGCGAGGCGAGGCGAGGCGAGCGAGGGCGAGGCGAGCGAGGCGAGGCGAGGCGAGGCGAGGAGGGCGAGGCGAGGCGAGGCGAGGCGAGGCGAGGCGAGGCGAGAGAGGCGAGGCGAGGCGAGGAGAGGCGAGGCGAGGCGAGGCGAGGCGAGGCGAGGCGAGCGAGGCGAGGCGAGGCGAGGCGAGGGAGGCGAGGCGAGCGAGGCGAGGCGAGGCGAGGCGAGGCGAGGCGAGGAGAGGCGAGGCGAGGCGAGGCGAGGCGAGGCGAGGCGAGGCGAGGCGAGGCGAGGCGAGGCGAGGCGAGGCGAGGCGAGGCGAGGCGAGAGCGAGGCGAGGCGAGGAGAGGCGAGGCGAGGCGAGGCGAGGCGAGGGAGGCGAGGCGAGGCGAGGCGAGGCGAGGCGAGGCGAGGCGAGGCGAGGCGAGGAGAGGCGAGCGAGGCGAGGCGAGGCGAGGCGAGGCGAGGCGAGGCGAGGCGAGGCGAGGCGAGGCGCAGGAGAGGCGAGGCGAGAGGAGCGAGGGAGGCGAGGCGAGGCGAGGCGAGGCGAGGCGAGGGAGGCGAGGCGAGGCGAGGCGAGGCGAGGGCGAGGCGAGGCGAGGCGAGGCGAGGCGAGGCGAGGCGAGGAGAGGCGAGGGAGGCGAGGCGAGGCGAGGCGAGGCGAGGCGAGGCGAGGCGAGGCGAGGCGAGGCGAGGCGAGGCGAGGGCGAGGCGAGCGAGGCGAGCGAGGCGAGGCGAGGCGAGGCGAGGCGAGCGAGGCGAGGCGAGGCGAGGCGAGGCGAGGCGAGGCGAGGCGAGGCGAGGCGAGGCGAGGCGAGGCGAGGCGAGGCGAGGCGAGGCGAGGCGAGGCGAGGCGAGGCGAGGCGAGGCGAGGCGAGGCGAGGCGAGGCGAGGCGAGGCGAGGCGAGGACGAGGCGAGGAGAGGCGAGGCGAGGCGAGCGAGGCGAGGCGAGGCGAGGCGAGGCAGGCGAGGCGAGGCGAGGCGAGGCGAGGCGAGGCGGCGAGGCGAGGCGAGGCGAGGCGAGGCGAGGCGAGGCGAGGCGAGGCGAGGCGAGGCGAGGCGAGGCGAGGCGAGGCGCGAGGGAGGCGAGGCGAGGCGAGGGGCGAGGCGAGGCGAGGCGAGGCGAGGCGAGGCGAGGCGAGGCGAGGCGAGGCGAGGCGAGCGAGGCGAGGCGAGGCGAGGCGAGGCGAGGCGAGGCGAGCGAGGGAGGCGAGGCGAGGCGAGGCGAGGGAGCGAGGCGAGGCGAGGCGAGGCGAGGCGAGGCGAGGCGAGGCGAGGCGAGGCGAGGCGAGGCAGGCGAGGCGAGGCGAGGCGAGGCGAGGCGAGGCGAGGCGAGGCGAGGCGAGCGAGGCGAGGCGAGGCGAGGCGAGGCGAGGCGAGGCGAGGCGAGGCGAGGCGATTCTATTCTATTCTATTCTATTCTATTCTATTCTATTTCTATTCTATTCTATTCTATTCTATCTCTTTATTCTATTCTATTCTATTCTATTCTATAGTCTGATATAAAAGTTTGGATAAAAATGGGAACCACGTTAATATCTATAATAGAATCAAATTATTATGTTGTTTGAATTTAATGTTAAACATTATTTTAGTGTAATGTTATTTGTTGTGAGATAACTGTGTGTGTTTTTCGAGGTGAGTACGACTGTGTGTGTGTGTGCGTTGTCCTGCTAAGACATTCTAAGTGTGTGAGCGTATTCAGTCAAGTGTAGAATGTTTCAAGATGTTAAAGTAATTTTCCTGTTTTTTGATCTTTTATTTTGTGTTTATTTTAAACAGACCAAACCATATTAAACCAGTCAAAACAGACGTAAATACTTACACTCTGACATACACACACACATGCAGCAACTAATATCGTATGAATGGCCAATATAGATTTAAGCCAGATAAATAATATAGCAACAATTTTCTAAATTAAGTAGGGTATAATCTTTAAATTGGTCATTGTTTATATTTAGTTTATTTGATAACTTCTTGTGTTTAGTTCTTTTGTGGATAAAATTTAAGTTTTAGGGTAATGAAGACCAAGATGAGTAATGGATTGGATGGGAATTTTGTCTAGAAATGGAGTTAATTATGTTGTAAAAATAAACATTATGACTTGATAAGATTAGTGTTTCATTAATGAGATTGGACTTTAGATATAACTATTCTCTGTGGAAATTTCTAATTAAGAAAAGATTGAGGAAAATTTCTTTAAAAAAATTTTGATTTTTAAGTAATTCTTACTAATTTTAAGAAATTTAAATTTTGTTAAAATTTTCCTCAAACAAAATCTATTTGGTGTCAAGAAATTTAAAAAGTATTTAAAAATTAATTTATTTTAATGTCTATTAAACAGAATTTTATTTGCGGTCATATTAAGTTAATAACCAAATTGGGAAAGAAGGAAATTTGGTGGTAAATAAATTTCTAAAACATTCTTTGTTTTTGGTTTTTTTGGCTCATAGAATTTGTTTGCTACGGTGATTGTTGTTATTACCATGACTGCCTGCCACATTACTGTTGACTGTGGCAAATTTACTAACTGTTTGTTAACTTTAGTAGCAGGTTTTAGATATTGTCATTGCTACTGCTGCAGCTGTTGTTGTTCTGGTTGGTAAGTTTATTGGCACATTTAGCAATTTATACAAATGACAAAATAATTTTATGAACGCCCCGAAATTGTTGTTGTCATTGTTGGTTTATTTCTGTTTAAATTTTATACTCTGTCACTCACTCTGCTCTAGGAATATGAAGGCTGTGAACAGTTTTATAATATTAAAATAAATTTACAAACCCCTAAGGATGTCAGTTAAATAAAACCCCAAAAGTATGCTGTGTATTTGTTCACAAAAACTGTGATTGTCCTCTCAGCGGCTGCTCTTTCTCTTGATACTGCTCATTATTATTATTATTATGACTGTGGATAATTTGCTTGTATTTTATTTTACAATCTCTTGCAATCGCTCCCCCTTTGCTATTTTGTGTATTTTAGATAAATTAGGAATGGTAATTGTTTTCCCTTCACTCTTATATAAAGCTTAGGTGTTTAGCAATTAAATTTAATTGTTATTATCCTGATGATGAAAAGCGAGGAGTGTTGTCATAGAGAGAGAGGGAAGGTTAAAAGTAAATATGAAGGTTACCGGCTAGTGGTTTGTGTATTTTTGGTAGGGAAGTAATTAAGTCATTGAAATAACATTTAAGGTTTAATGAATTAATTAAGGAAAGACGAATAGATATAGTGATTTTTTCAATATGACAATAAATGTACATAATTGGAAAGGGGAAATGATTTGGAAAGGAAATAATGGATAAAATTATTTAAATAAAATTCACTTAATTTTAAACAATTTTTTAAAATTTTAAAATGAACAACATACTTTACTCTGAAGTTGACTATAGACTAGATTATGGACTATGTCTTGACTAGACTATGACTTAGACTATGACTAGACTATGACTAGACTATGACTAGACTATGACTAGACTATGACTAGACTATGACTAGACTATGACTAGGACTATGACTAGACTATGACTAGACTATGACTAGATATGACTAGACTATGACTAGACTATGACTAGACTATGACTAGACTATGACTAGACTATGACTAGACTAGACTAGGACTATGACTAGACTATGACTAGACTATGACTAGACTATGACTAGACTATGACTAGACTATGACTAGACATGACTATGACTAGACTATGATAGACTATGACTAGACTATGACTAGGACTATGACTAGACTATGACTAGACTATGACTAGACTATGATAGACTATGACTAGACTATGACTATGACTATGACTAGACTATGACTAGACTATGACGACTATGACTAGACTATGACTAGACTATGACTAGACTATGACTAGACTATGACTAGGACTATGACTAGACTATGACTAGACTATGACTAGACTATGACTAGACTATGACTAGACTATGACTAGACTATGAGACTAGACTATGACTAGACTGATGACTAGACTATGACTAGACTATGACTAGACTATGACTAGACTATGACAGACTTGACTAGACTATGACTAGACTATGACAGACTATGACTAGACTATGACTAGGACTATGACTAGATATGACTAGACTATGACTAGACTATGACTAGACTATGACTAGACTATGACTAGACTATGACTAGACTATGACTAGACTATGACTAGACTATGACTAGACTATGACTAGGACTATGACTAGACTATGACTAGGATCTATGACTAGACTATGACTAGACTATGACTAGACTATGACTAGACTATGACTAGACTATGACTAGACTATGACTAGGACTATAGACTATAGACTAGACTAGGACTAGGACTAGACTATAGACTAGACTATAGACTAGACTAGACTATAGACTAGACTAGACTATAGACTACTAGACTATAGACTAGACTATAGATAGGACATAGACTAGACTATAGATAGACTATAGACTAGACTATAGACTAGGACTATTAGACTAGACTATAGACTAGACTATAGACTAGACTATAGACTAGACTATAGACTAGACTATAGACTAGGACTATAGACTAGACTATAGACTAGACTATAGACTAGACTATAGACTAGACTATAGACTAGATATAGACTAGACTATAGACTAGACTATAGACTAGACTATAGACTAGACTATAGACTAGACTCTAGACTGACTATAGACTAGACTATAGACTAGACTATAGACTAGACTATAGACTAGACTATAGACTAGACTATAGACTAGGACTATAGACAGACTAGACTGTGAACTGGGACTATAACCAGGATTATGAATCAGGATTATGAAGGAGGATTGTGAAACATACTGTAAAGCACACAGTGAACCAGAAAACGAACTGTGACTATGAATGTTATATGTTATTAATTAGGCTATGATTAAGACTATGAGCTAAGCTCTGAACCAAACTATTGACGTGACTATTTTAATTTTAACAAAACCAAACTATTAAGGAGGATATCATACAGCCTACGAAAGAGATTTTGTAGTTTTAGTCATAGTCTGGTTTATGGTCAGTTTAATAGGCTATGATTGCAATCATTAACTAATAGAAACTGCACTGTGAATCTGACTATATGCTGGACTATTTATTTATGTGCTGTATTAAAATATAATTATATTTAACAAATTTCATTTATAATTATTTTATTTTCAGTTGAAACAGAAGATCCCGAATTTACCGATGTCATAGATAATATAACAGTACCTGCTGGTAGAAATATTAAATTAGCCTGCTCCGTAAAAAATCTAGGTTCATACAAGGTAAGCAACATCTACAGCCGAAAGGCAAGTAAAAAAATAAGTGAAAAGTTAATAAAATATTCATAAAACCACTAAAATATTCATTGTTAATATTCTATTATTCAGACAATGCTCTTAGTAGGTTTATGGTTTATTTTAACAATTTGGCTAAAATTAAATTTTTTTTGATAGAAATGCCAATTTATTTGTTTAAAAGAGCGGTGGGGAGGGTAAGAGTGTTGTGGCTTCAATTTTGTGTAAGGTTTAATTTGAATTGCATAATACTCATGCATTTTAAATGTTTACAAAATATTCAATTGCCAGAGAAATCCCGCAAAAAGTTTGTTTTTTCACAAAATGTACATATTACATGTGTTTTGGGTGTGACTGGAAAAGATTCTAAATTTATTAGGTTTTTCATTTTTCGAGCAGTTGAAGTTTTACTTTTTTTTTTGATAACAAAATATTGCAAATACATTTGGTATTTTAAGTTTAATATTTAATTTGTAACATAGAGAACTATTTGTTTACTTGTTATACTTTTAGCTTGCAGTTCCATACTTTCTTAACTACGTAGGTGAAAATTTCTATATCCTGTTGCAATAAAAACATTTTATATCCAAAAGTATTCAATTTCATATTGTCACTGTATGTTAAAATAAAAACATGTATAGTTTATATAACAATTGCCCTAAATGAAGATGTGTTTGTTTTCCCATACTAAAACCGAACTTCATTTGAACTATTGTTATACATACATAACAGTAGCCAATTTTTTGCCACTTTATCCCTTTCTTTTTATCATGTATGTATAAAATTGCTCTATTTTTCTCCAATTGTTATTAGAAAATGAAAATCTATATTTTATACGTTTCAAATATTGAATTTCAATTGAAAATAACTTTATAAATGGTTTTGACTATATATGTAGGAGTTTCTAGATAATTTTCAACACATATAAATATACAACATAAAATTTCCTATAAATACATACACATACACATGTTAGTTCATTGAACAATATTTCAATACTTCTTTACATATTTAGTATTTTTTCGAAAACATACAAACTACATATATTATACATACCTATATAAGTATGTATAAATTTAGAATTACCTAGATGTCTGTGTGTAAAAACAAGTTGTTAGTTTATTAATTAAGCAATTCATTTAATTTGACTTTTTGAAAATTTTGTGGGTTTTATCTTTTATATATTCATTAAAGATATCATTTGCAGTATTAATTTCCAAGAAAGTTGGGTTGAAAATTTAAAATTCCAAAATAGTCTTGTACATAGTTTCGTTCATAATTATTCCATAGCCTAGGTTATAGTCAGTTTTAGAGTCTAGTCCCAAGTTTAGTCCATATTCCGGTCCAATGTCTAGTCCATAGTATAGCAATCGTCCTTAATTTAGTCCTGTCAAAAAGTCTAGTTCATAGTTTAACTCAGATCTATAGTCTAGTCTATAGTCTAGTCTTTAGTCTAGTCTATAGTGTAGTCTATAGTCTAGTCTATAGTCTAGTCTATAGTCTAGTCATAGTCTAGTCTATAGTCTAGTCTATAGTCTAGTCTATAGTCTAGTCTATAGTCTAGTCTATAGTCTAGTCTATAGTCTAGTCTATAGTCTAGTCTATAGTCTAGTCTATAGTCTAGTCTATAGTCTAGTCTATAGTCTAGTCTATAGTCTAGTCTATAGTCTAGTCTATAGTCTAGTCTATAGTCTAGTCTATAGTCTAGTCTATAGTCTAGTCTATAGTCTAGTCTATAGTCTAGTCTATAGTCTAGTCTATAGTCTAGTCTATAGTCTAGTCTATAGTCTAGTCTATAGTCTAGTCTATAGTCTAGTCTATAGTCTAGTCTATAGTCTAGTCTATAGTCTAGTCTATAGTCTAGTCTATAGTCTAGTCTATAGTCTAGTCTATAGTCTAGTCTATAGTCTAGTCTATAGACTAAACTATAGACTGGACTATAGTCTAGTCTATAATCTAGTCATAGTCTAGTCATAATCTAGTCATAGTCTAGTCATAGTCTAGTCATAGTCTAGTCATAGTCTAGTCATAGTCTAGTCATAGTCTAGTCATAGTCTAGTCTAGTCATAGTCTAGTCATAGTCTAGTCATAGTCTAGTCATAGTCTAGTCATAGTCTAGTCATAGTCTAGTCATAGTCTAGTCATAGTCTAGTCATAGTCTAGTCATAGTCTAGTCATAGTCTAGTCATAGTCTAGTCATAGTCTAGTCATAGTCTAGTCATAGTCTAGTCATAGTCTAGTCATAGTCTAGTCATAGTCTAGTCATAGTCTAGTCATAGTCTAGTCATAGTCTAGTCATAGTCTAGTCATAGTCTAGTCATAGTCTAGTCATAGTCTAGTCATAGTCTAGTCATAGTCTAGTCATAGTCTAGTCATAGTCTAGTCATAGTCTAGTCATAGTCTAGTCATAGTCTAGTCATAGTCTAGTCATAGTCTAGTCATAGTCTAGTCATAGTCTAGTCATAGTCTAGTCATAGTCTAGTCATAGTCTAGTCATAGTCTAGTCATAGTCTAGTCATAGTCTAGTCATAGTCTAGTCATAGTCTAGTCATAGTCTAGTCATAGTCTAGTCATAGTCTAGTCATAGTCTAGTCATAGTCTAGTCATAGTCTAGTCATAGTCTAGTCATAGTCTAGTCATAGTCTAGTCATAGTCTAGTCATAGTCTAGTCATAGTCTAGTCATAGTCTAGTCATAGTCTAGTCATAGTCTAGTCATAGTCTAGTCATAGTCTAGTCATAGTCTAGTCATAGTCTAGTCATAGTCTAGTCATAGTCTAGTCATAGTCTAGTCATAGTCTAGTCATAGTCTAGTCATAGTCTAGTCATAGTCTAGTCATAGTCTAGTCATAGTCTAGTCATAGTCTAGTCATAGTCTAGTCATAGTCTAGTCATAGTCTAGTCATAGTCTAGTCATAGTCTAGTCATAGTCTAGTCATAGTCTAGTCATAGTCTAGTCATAGTCTAGTCCATAATCTAGATTATATATCCTAGTCCATTCTATATCCTAGTCCATAGTCCAGTCCGTAGTCTAGTTCATAGTCTAGGCAATAGTCTAGTCCACAGTCTTGTCCATAGTCTAGGAAATAGTCTAGTCCACAGTCTTGTCCATAGTCCAGTCAATAGTCTAGTCCATAGTCCAGTCCATTGTTTAATCCATAGTCAAGTCTATAGTCTAGTTCATAGTCTTGTCCCTAGTCTTGTCCATAGTCTAGTCCATAGTCTAGTCCATAGTCTAGTCCATAGTTTAGTTCATAGTATAGTCCATAGTCTAGTCCATAGTCCAGTCCCTTGTCTAGTAAATAGTCGTGTCCATAGTTTAGTCCATAGTCTAGTAAATAGTGTAGTCCATAGTCCTAGTAAATAGTGTTGTCTATAGTTTAGTCCATAGTCCAGTCCCTAGTCTAGTAAATAGCTTGTCCATAGTTATTCCATAGTCTAGTCTAGAGGCTAGTCTATAGTCTAATCTATAGTCTATTCCATATTATAGTTGATAGTCTAGTCCATAGTCCAGTCCCTAGTCTAGTAAATAGTCTATTCCATAGTGTAGATCATAGGCTAGTCGATGGCCAAGTTTGTAGTTAAGGCTATAATCTGGCCCATAGTCTAGTCATAGTATAGATGATGTAGTTCGGTAGATCCAGCTGCTAGTATAAATCATATATTACTTCGCAATATCATTCTACTACTGTGTCCAGTTGCTACTAGATAGCCTAGATCAAAAATAAGTGCAAATAGCTGCTAATCAAATACTAACCGTTAATTATTTTATCTAATGACATTGCTTTTGATTAATATTAGTTATCGATTTAGTTAGTTAAAGTTAATGTCACGACTTTTTAATATTTTAAAGTACATTATAAGCAAAACAAACTTTTTTATTATATACTTTTATAAAAATTTACCTAAAATTAAAAGTAAACGCACATAAAAATAAAGATCGTTCACCGTCATTAAAATTTTCCATTATATTTAACTTTTTTCAACTAAGTTGCGCTGAAATGATGTTGTCTCCGTGTTGTGGCAAGTTGCATGTCTTCCGTTATGTTTGATACTTTCAGGTTTTATGTAATTTTCATAAATTGTCTACTGACTTTTGGAGGGTTGTTACTTTTTTTTTCTGACGTAAGTTTTTTTGTATTTGTTTTTATGTTTTTTAATAATAGATGCTGCTTTAGTACAAAAAAAAAAAAAAAACTTCGAAACTAGATAAATAAAATTTTATGGTAGATAAAATAAAAATGTTTTAAAAAGAAATATGATTTATTTTAATTAAAATATTTAGGGAATTTATCGAATAATTTTATGGTTTTACTTTGTCAACTTTTTGTTCAATACTTAATCACAAAATGCCTTAAAGTATGCTTTACTTAAGTATTTAATTCTTTAAATTCTTTATTTCTTTTTACAGTTTGCTGTTGGCTAACCAAATAACTTTTAATCAAATTCATGTCAATATTATTTTAAACTTACAAATTATCTTTGTAGATTTTTTTAAGGGTTTTTCTAAGGAAACGTTTACTTGTACAGGGTATGGCAACTGAATGTGTAAGGGTTTGTCAATCTATAATAAATTATTTTTATTCTTTATTTGAAAAAAAATCATATTTTTCCATCAATATCTTCACTAGAATTTCTTCAATCTTGTTAGTTGTTCATATGTTAGATCTTAATGTAAACCCCTGTATTCGATATACATTTATAAAATAATTTGTATAAATTTAAGCTATTTTAGCATGCATAGTCACGTTTTATTATTTGAAAATTTTGTGTTGACAAAATATTCTACAATTTATTCTATTACTTTTGTATGCGGTTTTCACAGTTTTTTTTTTTTTTTATTCTATTATTTTCTCTCTAGCTTTGCTCCATTACAATGCTGTCTTTAACTATTTACCTGTAAGGCATAAAAGTAATACAAGTTAAATAAAAAATAAATTGCCTTAAACTCATATACATACACAACTTATATAATATACTAACTATCATATAAACAAAATTGCCCAAAAAACCGTTGGACATGTGTTGTAAATATTTTTCTATGACCTGACATTGTTTAACAAATATATAAAGTTTTTGGCCTTCTCTTTGTTTATTTTCTTTATTTTTTATATATTCACTCACTCTAGCTATGTGTTTATTTTGTATTGCATATCATATAGGCTTTGTTATGTTATTTTATAATTTGCATACTTTTTCGGGTGTTACTATCGCAAAAAAAGGAAAAATAGAGCACATTGCTGAATATGTGCAAAAATTTTACAATTTGTCAATTGACTGCGTTTTTTTTTTCTAAACATTTTTCGAAAAAAAATTATAGTTTTATTTAAAAGAATTCATTGATAAATTGTTTTTAGAGTCTTAATTTGTATTTTAGCATTTATCAAAAACTCGAGAAAATTTTAAATATTTTTTAAAAGGAAAATTAAATACATTTATAAACCAGGACATGAATTAATATTAATCATACGTCACATATGAAAAATTATAAGAAATTTATTCACTTAATAATGGATAAGGCAATTAACACTGTAAGATTTTCCACTATGACTAGACTATGACTAGACTATGACTAGACTATGACTAGACTATGACTAGACTATGACTAGACTATGACTAGACTATGACTAGACTATGACTAGACTATGACTAGACTATGACTAGACTATGACTAGACTATGACTAGACTATGACTAGACTATGACTAGACTATGACTAGACTAGACTAGACTATGACTAGACTATGACTAGACTATGACTAGACTATGACTAGACTATGACTAGACTATGACTAGACTATGACTAGACTATGACTAGACTATGACTAGACTATGACTAGACTATGACTAGACTATGACTAGACTATGACTAGACTATGACTAGACTATGACTAGACTATGACTAGACTATGACTAGACTATGACTAGACTATGACTAGACTATGACTAGACTATGACTAGACTATGACTAGACTATGACTAGACTATGACTAGACTATGACTAGACTAGACTAGACTATGACTAGACTATGACTAGACTATGACTAGACTATGACTAGACTATGACTAGACTATGACTAGACTATGACTAGACTATGACTAGACTATGACTAGACTATGACTAGACTATGACTAGACTATGACTAGACTATGACTAGACTATGACTAGACTATGACTAGACTATGACTAGACTATGACTAGACTATGACTAGACTATGACTAGACTATGACTAGACTATGACTAGACTATGACTAGACTATGACTAGACTATGACTAGACTATGACTAGACTATGACTAGACTATGACTAGACTATGACTAGACTAGACTAGACTATGACTAGACTATGACTAGACTATGACTAGACTATGACTAGACTATGACTAGACTATGACTAGACTATGACTAGACTATGACTAGACTATGACTAGACTATGACTAGACTATGACTAGACTATGACTAGACTATGACTAGACTATGACTAGACTATGACTAGACTTGACTAGACTATGACTAGACTATGACTAGACTATGACTAGACTATGACTAGGATACTATGGACTAGCTATAGACTAGACTATAGACTAGACTATAGACTAGACTATAGACTAGACTATAGACTAGCTATAGACTAGACTATAGACTAGACTATAGACTAGACTATAGACTAGACTGTAGACTAGATTATAGACTAGACTATAGACTAGACTATAGACTAGATTATAGACTAGACTATAGACTAGACTATAGACTAGACTATAGACTAGACTATAGACTAGAATATAGACTATAGACTAGACTATAGACTAGACTATAGACTAGACTATAGACTAGACTGATAGACTAGAACTATAGACTAGACTATAGACCAGACTATAGGCTAGACTATAGACTAGACTATAGGACTAGACTATAGACTAGACTATAGGCTAGACTATAGGCTAGACTATAGACTAGACTATAGACTAGACTATAGACTAGACCTATAGACTAGACTATAGGCTAGACTAGACTATAGACTAGACTAGACTAGACTAGACTAGACTAGACTAGACTAGACTAGACTAGACTAGACTATACTAGACTAGACTAGACTAGACTATAGACTAGACTAGACTAGACTAGACTAGACTAGACTAGACTAGACTAGACTAGACTAGACGACTAGACTAGACTAGACTAGACTAGACTAGACTAGACTATAGACTAGACTATAGACTAGACTATAGACTAGACTATAGACTAGACTATAGACTAGACTATAGACTAGACTATAGACTAGACTATAGACTAGACTATAGACTAGACTATAGACTAGACTATAGACTAGACTATAGACTATAGACTAGACTATAGACTAGACTATAGACTAGACTAGACTAGACTAGACTAGACTAGACTAGACTAGACTAGACTAGACTAGACTAGACTAGACTATAGACTAGACTATAGACTAGACTATAGACTAGACTATAGACTAGACTATAGACTAGACTATAGACTAGACTATAGACTAGACTATAGACTAGACTATAGACTACTATAGACTATAGACTAGACTATAGACTAGACTATAGACTAGACTATAGACTAGACTATAGACTAGACTATAGACTAGACTATAGACTAGACTATAGACTAGACTATAGACTAGACTATAGACTAGACTATAGACTAGACTATAGACTAGACTATAGACTAGACTATAGACTAGACTATAGACTAGACTATAGACTAGACTATAGACTAGACTAGACTAGACTATAGACTAGACTATAGACTAGACTATAGACTAGACTATAGACTAGACTATAGACTAGACTATAGACTAGACTATAGACTAGACTATAGACTAGACTATAGACTAGACTATAGACTAGACTATAGACTAGACTATAGACTAGACTATAGACTAGACTATAGACTAGACTATAGACTAGACTATAGACTAGACTATAGACTAGACTATAGACTAGACTATAGACTAGACTATAGACTAGACTATAGACTAGACTATAGACTAGACTATAGACTAGATTATAGACTAGACAGTAGACTAGACTATAGGTCAGACTATAGATTAGACTATAGACTAGACTATTGAATATATTATAGACTAGACTATAGACAAGGAATGAATGAAACAGTACAAAATGTGTGATGTGTGTGATGATATAAATCATACGTATGATATAAATCATACGCAGTGTCTTTCATCATATATGAGTAGTTGAAGTATAAAAGTCCTGATTTAATCTTATTTTAAAGAAATTATACTATTAATTAGGTTTTCAAATAAACTGTTATCTATAAACTGTATGTCTATAAAACAAGTTTCAAATTTGATTTGGAAAACATGTTAAAGCTTTATCGATTAATATGTAGTATAAAGCAATTAAATTACATGTGAGCGACCTTAACAAATTTGTGTACAAGTCGTTTAATTAACAAAAATAATTAAATGCTCATGAATAATTCATATAATATTTAATTTATTTTGTGA